>NW_021164013.1:0-13802 GCF_004324835.1 Dendronephthya gigantea | reverse complement strand
GAAACTGCATTTCCGTGCTAAGCAGATGTAAATACGATATACTTGAATGCAGAGTTCTTGAAACACTTTAAATACCAGTATCTGTCTGTACCGAAATAACTGAACCGGTCTGGGCCGTCTGGCCGTTTTTCCGTATAAAGGAGAGCGCCTATATTTTGATTTGAAACCTAAAAGTCTTACCTTAAAAGGACATTAAGTAAAGATTTTCAGTATTGCTGTTGCGATTGTAACGCGAGCGAGCGAGCGATGCCTTTCTTTAGTAATAATTCCATTATGTTGTAGCCTGAAGAGCAATATTTCCCCTGAAATATGTTCGCTTAGATTTGCTTTTGAGAAATTTCGACGGATTCATGTATTAAATGCATTCGATTCAGCCTGAATCAGCCAGGATGCAGCGAACAGACCAATTTAACGTGTTATGTATAAACTATATCCGAGTTCGAAGTCGAGAAGTGTCGAACTTTATTGTTTATCATGCTTATTGCGCAATCAAAAACAGGCCACCGTGTCGCACCGTGTCGCACCGTGGCTCACGTGGCAAAAGCTTGCCCTGTGATTGGTTTGCTACATTGCACCGTGTCCGAACGTTACTATATTTAGTAACAATTGCGCAATAATATGCACGCTGACCGTGTCAACTAATTGCTGTGATCGCAGCTTCGAATGCACGACTAGCTTCCGAACATACTCGGTACAATTCGGCAAGCTTTCGGCGAATTTTATAGTTCAGTGTTAACTGAACAATCATAATATGAAACAAGGAATAATAATTGGGAATTTGTTATTTGTTCCCACTTTTAGCAGGAATTGATAATAATATGACAACGATTACGAAAATGTTGCTCAAATTATTTGTTTTAGACATATATTTCCTTGATTTGGTGTGATTCAAAGAATCAATATGTACTTCTAAATAATGTGTTAATATTAGATTGCAGATGGGAAAATTCTAGATGGCAAAATCTGACCGTGGCTCGAGCCACGTTCGATACGGTCTAGATCCGCGCCTGATTATGAATCTTTAAAATTATCAATTATATACATGTTTTGGAGTTTTAATTAATCATAATCATAAAAAATATGGGCCTATCATTTCTACAAGCATCACATACATGCAAAGCTGGTATCTAGTATGTGGCAATGCTACAGCCTTTTGGAAATATTCATACTTCGATTAAGGATAATCATGATTTGCACAAATCACAAGCCAATTGTTTCTGACATGGGTCAATTTTTTAGCTAGTGTGTATTACTATGTATTATTCAACATAATTATTATCATAATTGTGGAGTTTTGATCAATGCAATAAGAATAAAAATCAAACATTTTCCCATTTTTACAATAAGTTTATTGAGGGAATATTTACAATTTGGGTTAACTAAAGCAATTTTTTGCAGTGGTGTACTTTTTTCCTTATTAGCTAACATATACCCGGTTCAAATAATTATATATACTGTTTTGTTTTTAAAATGACCTAAAAACTTGCTAAACATGGCTTTTATTTACGTAACAAATATGTGTCAAAGTGCACTTTTTCAGAAAAGTCACTCCTAATTTGATACATCAAACATTAGACTTCTTCATCACTTTTATCCACATCTTGACTCCACAAATTCTGCTGTAATGAGATTAATGATCTTGAATGACCAATCTCATTTGCATAACAAAACGACCAGGTTACGACCAGCCAAGCATGTAAGTAAGTAGGTCTCTTTTTACAAAATAATAAGATTTTTTTTAATTTTTTTTTTCAAGATTTATCTGTTCTCTCTAATTATGTAAAATTGAAAAAAATCATATTTAATTACAGCTTGCACATTCAAACAGCTATAAACAAGGTACAAACAGCCTGATACAGCTGAATTAATTATTTATACAATGTAGGTATTCCGTGTGAAAATACCATTCTGAAAACAACAAAGCAGAAATTTTACCAGTTAATGAGTATAGTATTAATGCATGTTAATTAAGTAATATACCAACCTTAAATCATAGCTAATTTTAAGAATTTTTTATCACTGCACACATCATCACAATAGTATAGTGGAGAGGGGGGCATGATAAAAATGGTCCTAAATTGTTGGTCCTAAATTGATGATTTGAAGATGGGGAAATTGCAGGGGTTCTGCATGACCTCTTGCAAAAAATTTTCTGTATTTTTGAGTCCCTGTGACTTGATTTCCAGCATTTTGGGGGAGAATTACTTATAAATCCACCTTGGCAGAGTGAAGTCTGTTGGGAATCACCATTTATCGCTGCACATTTCTCATGTTATTACTGCCCATTCTACTTTTATCACTCCAGAAATTGGTTACTGCACACTAAAATTAGTTATGCCTTAAATACACAACGCTTGTTTTGATCTTGGTTTGAATAACATCCGTCACCCGAATGGAATAATAGAGCCTCGTTTAGTATTGAAACAATTATCACAATGCTTTTGCTCGAATAGATTATATTAAAAGTTACATTAGCAGCACTTGCTATGAAATTAAAAAAGTGTTTGCCACTTCGATTACTTCGACATTTTTAGTGAGAGAGATGTTCTGTCCACGACTGTCAAAGAGTCAATGAGGTCGCGTGTGGAATTATGCGCTCAAACCCATGATGCTTTGCGGCCCGCTTGTCCAACCTCCTCTGATGAGAATCATTGGCGGATCCTGGGGTGTGCAGAATAAATTACACGGCTTCATGTTAAATTCAAAACACGTTAATAAAACACTATTATTTACAGATTTGAAAATAATATTTGGACATTAAAATCTGCTAATGCGATTGCGTTTTTAAGCCGTGGTAATTTATTCCGCACACCCCTAGATCGGCCAATGATGGGAATCAAAAACATTGTTTGATACAATGACATTTATAAACATTTATAGTTGATAGATTAATGATAATTATAATGAACTACTTTATTTCATAGTGTAGTAATTGGAGTGTTGGAGTGTTAAACATGGATCTATCTTCCGATGTGACAGAGCTGGTAAAATTGGTGGGGGTCATGTTCTCGTTGCTGTACGTGAAAACTGGTATACAACTCACTCGTCGACATGACCTTGAACCTGAAAACACCGAAATTGTCGTTATTGAACTGATGAAATCAAACGGCAAACCTGTCGTTCTGCCGTCCTGTGAACTCTAGGCCTGATGTTCTTCGGTCACTAAATAAGTCCCTTTAAAGAAATTCGGCGATGTTGTAGTGATAGGAGATTTTAATATACCATCCTCTGATCAACATACCCTCATTAACATCGCGAGTTCTTCTGAAAGCGAAGCTTTCTGTGAAATGATCGAAGACAACTTCCTACAACAATTCATACTTAGCCCTACACATATTGCTGGCAATATTCTCGACCTGCTATTATGTAACACTCCGGCCCTACATCATGTGGTGACGTTTCTCTATCCCACCCTGAGTCTTGTGGTTTCCCAACAGATCATTACATCGTGGAACTTGAAATTTGTCTTAAGTTCAAAAGAGCTGCGGCAGTTAAACGCCAGGTCTTCGATTACAAAAACGGGAACTTCGATTGTCTGCGTAATTAAATTATCTTGCCCAATTTCCTATAAGTATTGTTCCAACAAATGATATTAAGAAGTACGCAAATTAATCAACAGAAAATACAAAGAAAATATAAATATCGTAAGAACGACCACTCGAAAAAGTAAACTACGAGCTCTTACTCAACGAATAAAGTACCTAATAAGATGCAAACACCGAGAATACCTTTCCAAAATAGAAAGTTCCCTTGGCGACAACCCTGAACTGTTCTGGTCATACCACAAAGCCATCCTACATCACCGGAAACCTCAAAATAATGAAATTACCTACAATGGTGTTACAGCTAAAAAAGCCAAGGAAAAGGCAACATTTTTGAACTCTTACTTTTCTTCGGTATTCCATCCACCTTCAACCGATTTAGCTCCTAGTGTCTACCAACTAATATTATAGTTGGTAGATATTATTATAGGAGTATTCGGAATCAGAGGAACAATTTTCCGAGATAAATCTCGATGTCGACGAAATTTCACAACATTTGAGCCACCTTGATTACTTGGAAAGCAACCGGCCTTGATGGTATTTCATCTCGACTTCTGCAAGCATGTAGCTTAGAAATCGCAACAAGCGTCTGTGAACTGTTCAATCATTCTCTGCATACTGGTCATATTCCATCTGCTAGCTGAGTGGAAATCCGCTAATGTCACTCCCGTTCACAAAAAGGAACATATAAAACCAGCCGAGAATTACAGACCGATTTTGCTGCTGCCCATCCTTGGAAAAGTTTTGGAACGTTGTGCGTGCCTCCGACTTTACGACCATATTAGACACCTAATCACGGAATCACAACATGGCTTTCTAAGACAACGATCATGCGTCACACGGCTCTTATCTGTTTTGCATGCCATTGGACAATCCCTCGACAAAGATATCAAAACTGACATTGTCTACTTAGATTCAGCTAAAGCTTTCGACTCTGTTGACCACCAAATCCTACAACAAAAGCTAAAATTTACGGTGTGAGAGGCCAGTTATATCAATGGTTTGCTAATGAACTCAATGATTGTCAGACAGTGGTTATAGAAGGGCACCCGTAACGTCAGGTGTGCGGCAAGAAAGCATCCTTGGACCCGTTCTCTTTGTTATCTTTATTAGTGACCTTCCTGATATCCTGCTCGACAAGAAAATGGCAGCACTGTATGCAGATGACACCAAAGTGTACAATTCGATTAGATCGATAGCTGATTGTGAAAAGGTTCAACAAGCACCAACCAATCTTGAGTTCTGGAGCACTGACAACAATTTTGATTTCAACTCATCAAAGTGTAAAGTGCTGACAATCACAAGAAAAAAGTTGCGGTTGAAGCATGCATATCAAATGAGCTCGAAAGCAATACTGCATGTAGAAAAAGAGAAAGACCTTGGTGTTTGCGTTAATAGCAAACCTATCATGGGGTGACCATATTTCCACTATCACCGCAACAGGGAGCAAGATGGTTGGACTTCTAAAAAGAACTTGTCCCCTCTTGACTAACACAAGTGTGAGGCGGACGCTGTACATGCTGCTTGTTTGGTCTCAGTTAAGCTATTCAACAGTGGTTTAGTCTCCATATTTCTCCAAACTAATATCTAAGGTGGAAAGTGTCCAGAGAAGAGCTTGGCTTGGATACTGAGGTCAAAGGGAGGATAGATTACCTATAAACAACGATTAACACCCTCAACTTTCTTCCCCTGTGTTATGAAAGAGAAATAACATATTTGGTGTTAACCGTATGTGTGTAACTTTGTTTCCTTTGTGAACTCGGTCGAACACGGCTAAGCCAAAAACCTACGCTCACGCTCAAAACTACATACTGCATCAAGTACCTTCCAAGTTTCTTACTTCAACCGTATTGTTGAAATATGGAACTACATCAGTAAAATACTGCCTCCGACCAGCTTTGCCAGCCTCTCCTCCTTTAAAAAAAAACATAGACACGTACAAACACTGTTTAGAGGCAAAATTTGACATAGACATGTCATGCACGTGGACACTGGTGCCTGACTGCTCTTGCCACAAACCAGTCTTTAAATATTAACAGTGCACTAAGATTTGTTGTATGTTGTATTGTGACAGTGAGCACCTTTCATGGGAATCTGTGTCTCGTTCGTGCTTTAATTTAGCCGTTTGAGTCTTCTACAAATTGTGCTTATGTTGTTATTATATAGCTGAGGTTCTGTTTGTCAGTTGCTTTAATTGTTCTTACGAGTGTTTGCCTAATCATGTACATGTTCAGACTTTTTTTAATAGTAGATTTTGTAGAATACTCAATAAAATTGTAAAACTGGAAAACTAAACAAGTAGTTACAAATTCTAATCTTCACAGGCTATCTTTAAAACCAGGAACGGGGAATCAAGGGACGGGAAACCGGGAATGAGAATCTCTGGAATCGATATCTTTAAAACCCAGAATGAGAATCTCCGGAATCTTTAAAAGCCGGAATGAGAATCTGCGGAATCTATAAAAGCCGGAATGAGAATCGCCGGATATTTTGCTACCCTGAACGAGAATCTTTCGAATCTTTAATACCCAGAATGAGAATCTCCAGAATCTTTAAACCCGGAATGAGAATCTCCGGAATCTTTAAAACTCGGAATGAGAATCTCCGGAATCTTTAAAACCCGGAACCAGAATTTCCGGAATCTTCAAAACCTGAAACGAGAAACATGTAAACAGAAGGAGCAAAATAAATCCCGTTCTAAACAAGTTGTGTCATTCGATATTACCTTTTTTCCATAAAAACGGTCAATTTATGATAAAAAAGCCTGTCTCTTTTCTCTTCGTTGGAATTTTGCAGATTCGGCCTAAATATTGGACGATCAACGAAGCCCTATTTTCTCTAACAAATGCCTTTTTTTCGCCTCGTCGTCGTATTGAGAGTAGTTTGGAGAAGCTAGCATTCAGTTCTAGCTCTTATAAAGTGAAAACACTGAAACCCTGCCCTTCCCTACCATTTCAAAACCTAATGGTAGTAGCAGGTTTGGCGGGTGCTCCCAGTGTAACCAGATTTGGTAAGTTTTTTCCACTGGAGCCAGTCGGATGCACATAGACAGCCCAATCTGATTTTAATCACACAAAATTTAGACCAGGAAATGGAAGTTTGTAACTAGATTTGAGTGTCAAATACCTATAACAATGTTAATTTAGCTTGTTTATTTAGCACATACAATGGCCTTTGGTTAAAAAAGCAGCACTTGGTTTGTCACTAGCTATTTGTTTTCCGAACAGGTTGACAAGTCTTCACTTTGTTGTATATAATTATGACATTTCATTTGTCATTTAGCTTAGGGTTGTCGAACTGTCACATTAATTTGCATGAATGTAAAGAGATTCAAATTTGTGTGAGGAATTTGCTTTCCTCAATTATATGGTTTTTTTCATTTTACCACTAAAATATATTTTTTAGGTGTCACAAAGAAACACTGAAATGATTTCTTTCGTTTTCATGCAGTGCAATATCATGTGCAAAATTTCATTGGCCCCTAGCTATATGTACTGCTGATGGCATGCTCATCAAGTGCCGTTCATACTTGTTGCACTTAAACACAATATAGTAGATACTGAAAACCAGGGGTACATAATATACCAATGCACATCTCCTGGTTTTCAGTATCTGCTCCATTGTGTTAAGGTAAAACTAGTATGAATTGCACTTGATGAGCATGCCATAGAAAATTTCCAGTCAGCAGTACAGGGAAGGGACCAATGTCATTCAGCATATTTATTAACCAAAACTCATGCTTTATATTGGATAGACAGATATGAATTAAGCCAAACATTGTTATAGGCTGCGCTTGATTTCTTTCTTCTAATTAGGAAAGGTTATGAACTTATGGTAATAATTTCATTTGTTCAAAAGCTGCTCAAATCTAGTTAAATTAACTTCCCCTCCTGGTCTAAGTGTGGTATGATTAAAATCAGAGGGAACTGTCTGTGTGCAGTGCATCCGACTGGCTCTAGTCAGGCTACTCTCAATAGTATTATTACTTATAATTATTAGGTTTGATAAAACTTACTTTTTAACAACTTTAATCACAGCTAGAAGATGTGATGCGCCTGATTGTACATAAAAGAGCACAAAAGATAGTTCACTGTTTAACGTTTTTCACGGACATGGACATCACATTCCTTTCATATCCTTGGTAGTTGGTGCAACAGCAAGGACAACGACGACGACGACGACGAGGCGAAGAAAAAGGCATTTGTTAGAGAAAATAGGGCTTCGTTGATGGTCCAATATATCGCCTGGGTAAGCAACATTCCGATAACGTTTGATTTTCACGATATTTTAGACTTGACATTGATTTAACAAATAAAATCTAAATATAGATAATTTATTCACATTATTAGTACTAGGGAAATTTACAATAATCAATCATGCATAAACTAAGTATAATAGTTCAAAAGACTATTTACAAAAAACAACTTAACTAGACTACTCGCTAATGTTGGAGTTCCATTCCGACAACGTAATGTCATTAGTTGATGTGATGGACGCAGTCCTCCAACTTCGACTGCCACGAACACACACCACGCGAGCTCTAAGCAAAGCAAAGGCGATCTTTCGTCGTAACCAGCTAACCACCATAGATGGAGAATGATTCTTCTTGACAGCCAGCTTTGCACCCAGGAAGGAGAGAAATGTTGGGTCTCTCTTCCGCATCCGCCAAAGGCGCTGAAGACGACCGGTGTGAAGGAGCCATGCTCGACCTCAACAATCCGATGGTTGTAATGTCGCTTCTTTTCCCGTTCGTTGGCTTTAAACGAGCTGCTCAACGTCTGGCGTCGATGTGTAGAGGCGTATGGGTTAAACACCCTTACATCAAAAATGCCTTTTCACATCTCTGCCAGAAACCTCTCGCAGCAATGTCCAATCTGGCGTCATCGGTTGAGTTAGCACTGGATGGAAGAACCTCGCCAGTTAAAGGAGCAAGAGCAGGTTCAATTGAAACATCGTAAGCAACGTCATCGATAGCAGCAGCAAGTAGATCACGGATCTCATTATGTCTTCGATGGATAAAACCTCCTTTCAGGCACGACAGGGCATGATCTACCGTGAACGATTTTCCACAAGCGCAAAAAGATGGAAGGCGTTTCAAAGGCCATCGATAACGCATGTAGATTGCATCAAAGAACTCACGCTTGGTCAAGATGTAGCCCTCATCAGCAAGTGGCAGAGCAGTTAGCCAAGCTGAGGATCCTTTCAACTGGGCGAGGTCATTTGCTCGAATCTGCTCTTCACTCATGCTCGATCTCAAGTTCTGTAGCAGCAACGAGTTCCTAGCTTGACGTTGTTTTGCGATCTCACGGCGAAGATTTAACAAATTGCATACGTAGTAGCATGGCTATTCAAATGTAATTATTTCACGTTTTAGGGCGGATCTGCAAAATTCCAACGTCACTCATTCCGGTTTTAAAGATTCCTAAGATTCTCATTCCCGGTTCCTCGTTCCCCGTTCTTTGATTCCCCCTTCCTGGTTTTAAAGATAGCCATTATTCACATAATTTATAATCTATTCATATTTTGAACATACAATTAGTTAAACTACTCACGTGATTGAATAGCATGCGCTTATAAAATACGCTTCGATAAACCCGTATTCTTTTTTTGTCACACGTATTTTGTATAAGGTTTTTTAATTATGAATAAATACGGCTGAATATTTGATGAAAACCTCAATACCTATACTCTTATTGAAAATTTAATTTGGCTACATAGGGTGTCCCAAAAAAGTCCTCTCGATTGAAATCAAGCCTTTGTTAGTGTCTGATTGCCCGAATATTACGATAAACCCTATTGAAAGCAAGATGCTTTATTCGAATGCCTCAACCTAGTATGTCTATGCTATTTAAACACTACTGCGTTGATCATGCATTCAAATTCCAACAAAAGCTTCATTTCTATATGGGGGAATTTTTTTGAACACCCTGCATAAATCACTAATAATTTTTCATACATCATTAAGAATAAAGGCTGAAGTGAATGAATTGCGCGCCACTTTCCTTCCGTATTTCAACTTGTCTGCTGTTTCTATGGATTCCAATTGCGACCTAAAGCTGATATTCACTTCATTCTTTTCGAGCACATTGGTGATTTAACCATTACTCCAGCCCATTGAAGCGCAATGAACATGACTTTAACTGTGCCGTGTATATTACATCCAGCTGATCTGAGATCATGACGTCAAGCGTCTCGACAACTGAGCTATCTACGCCTGGTGATATTGTCCTTATTCTTCTAACTATAGTATAAAGAGTGAAAAATTTAATTCTAGTTTGCAGTTGGGAAAAATAAATGTTTTCAATAAATGTAATAAAATTGCTTTACATTTTCGGTGTCGAAGTTATGCCTGGGGAAATGATAATCAGTTTTGTCGAAGATCTGGCTTCTGATTGGTTGATTTTTATACCCAGATTAGCTGGATTATTCATTTTACTTTTTTTCTCATATTCATTTATACTTTTTTTCTCCTTTCAATAGTGTGGGCTATAAGGATAATCGTATCAGCATTGTATTCAGGGTGTGGATCCAGCGCTAGCGCACTAATTTGCATGGCACAAGAAAACTGCCTAAAAATAAGCACTTTGGATCGCTGAATCCATCCCTGATGGTAATGGTATGAATTCCCTTATTTGGTGGTAAATTCTAAAAAGTTACTAATAAAATTAACATGTATGATTATATTGTTGGCACTAATTATATGTAAAAGGTCGTCACATGAATGTGTACGTTAAAGCCAATTTCCAATAGCGTATTTTTCGCGCGAAGCAAATTAGTTTTATTCCTTTGTATTGAGCAATAGACCTTTTCAGTTTACATAAAAATTAACTATTTTAGATGTTGTGACTATGGAATAGCCAATAAACTTTACCATTTCAGACCATTCTATTTTTTGCAGATGGGTGCAGTTGAGAGCTCTGAAATAAATTTAAAATATCGCTTCGCGGGATATCACCAGCGGAAAACCGGCTTAACGTTCGCTATGTTTTGAAACGCACACCTCCTACCACGACGTTCCCTACACTGCGAGACCCTACGCTACGAGATTCACAATATTGACAGTATATACAGGGTCGGTCCCAAAAACACCCATGCAAAATTCTTGAAACTCGTGAGTATTAACGCAACTGATAAAATGCTATTTTAAAATTTGCGAGAGAATTAAGAACATGTAGATCGTCGTGGTGATTAATAAGTTGTAAATTCAAATATTGTGATACATATTTGAAGGCATATTGGTTATAAATGTAATTTGTGGGTATACAAACAAATTTTACTGTCATTCATTATGCATAAAAATGCTTCTATGATCTATCAAACAATTATTTATACACTCGTGGGTCCCAACAGGGTGCTTCGGTTCAAACTTTAGCTATTACATTGTTATGGGTGTTTTTGGTTTTGCTTTTTTTCGGGAAACCCTGTAATTATTGGGAATTGTCTTTCTATACGTTATCCTGTCTGCTTCCAAAGGTTCTTTCGCGTATGCAAAGAGCTTCTGGATCAAGGGTATCATATTTGAAATTTTGTTAAAACATTTTAAAACATGCTATTAAATCATGAAATGATCTTCAGTTCAATCAGTCTCATGCATGCATGCATAAATATTAAATATATATAATTATAGAGATTGTTGAATGGTATTTATGGTATTTTAGCACGCGCGCTAGAAATAGGAGAGCCATACAGTAAATGCATGTAAGAAATATCAAAACATTCAAAGATTGCAAAAACTTGCAAATAATGCCAATAGGCTTAGAGGAGGATAACAAAATGAGATTTAGACCAAATCAAATTGAAATCGGGCTTTTAAGTTACATAAAAAAATGTTTTTAGCACACGCGCTAAGAATACCATAGGCAAAGCTAATACATGTAAACAAGTGTCATAATTTTTGCACTTGATTGCTGTAGTTCCAATCATATTGCATGCAATCGTGCGTTGTGATATCAGCTTCATAAAAAGGTTCGCAATAACAATTGCATGGAGGTTTTAGTTTTCGCATCCTACGCTATTGACTTAATAAATAAGTCGCAGAGCATGATACAGGGCGGCTAATAGCCGTATATTTCCGCAGTGATGACATTCCAGATCCTCAAAATTTAGCGCCGCGGGTCAACGAAAGCTATCAATTTCACAGTGATTAGTCCGAACACAATGTCAACATTCCCTATACTTAAAACTCGCAGCATCTACAGCGCAGAATAGTTGTCTTGTATCTTAACAGAATATTTAAACGATTGTATACAGGCGGTGCGATTTCGAGTGATTAATAAAATGAACTGCACCTGGTGCTTGTTATTTGTTTCAGCTGCCAACCAGTGAGCTCCACATACTCTGGAGTAAGAACTTTAGGTGCAAAATATTAAACCAAAAAATGACGGAAACTGAAGCCCTATGGTGCGTCAGTTTCAGTCTCCTAACTCGCGCGACCAAATATTCATTTTGATCGGGAGTGACGTTCCCGAAACCCTCAGATTTTCGTATTTTTCATCATTTTGAGAGCACAAAAATGAGAAAAATGAAATAATTTTACTGATAATCTGTTTCTCTTTAGCTAAGTATACCCGATATGGGTGCCGCATTTTCGACTGTACGTGTGAGTAAATATGCATTTTCTCCATAAATTCATCTATATAAATACTGTATATATATATAATATTATATATATTATTTATATATATATATATATATATATATATATATATATATATATATATATATATATACACCCGTTTGCAAAAACGTTGGCCGCAGATAGATATATAGATAGATACGCGAAATCTAATTAGAATTGCATATGTTGTGTAATATGATTGAAATCCCATGCAAATGTAATCATATGCAATTGCAATTCTAATTAGATTTCGAGTATCTATCTATTTGCGGCCAACGTTTTTGCAAATGGGTGTGTATATATATATATATATATATATATATATATATATATATATATATATGTATTATATATATATATATATATATATATATATATATATATTATATATATATATATATATATACATATAGTATATATATACCTGACGTACTATAGCTCATTCAATATCCGCCATCTTTGGCTTTACTTTTTGGCCTGATAGAAGTCTTAATTTCTTACTGCAGAGATATGTTGAGCTCACTGCTGCCAACTTGTCTTGTGTCTATAAGGCATATGGCGCAATCTCGTTCCCCGAGCCCGTGATTCATCTGGCGAAAAAACAAAGGCTCTGAGATAATCGAAATCAGAATTGATTCCAGATACAGTTAAAACCTTATGACATTAACCTTCAACTAGTTGATGTGAACCAAGTTGAAGACATTGATTCAAAATCCAGCCTCAAGTTGAAAGGCTCATTCGGTTTTCGACGTGTAGAACGAAGACCACTATGTTCTCGATATGTCAAAGAGCTCTTGGTTCTCAATACGTTGAAGAGCACTTGGTTCTCAATAATTATGTTAAAGAACATTTGGGTCTCGACATGTCGAAGACCACTTGGTTCTCAAATCTCAATAAATTATGTTGAAGAGCACTTGGTTCTCGACATGTTGAAGAGCACTTGGTTCTCGAAATGTCGAAGTCCACTTGATGCCTTACTAACGCTGGTAAATATCATTTGATTCAGTACAATTGGAATTATATTGTATACGTGTTATATGTCAGTCGATTATCCACTGCATACAGACGTACACATGCAAAAATTGTGCATTTAAGTATAGTTATATATTTTTTTCATTTGTTTGCTAACTTGCCATTGCGAAAGTATAGAAAATGATGCTCTAGCTTGCAATTTTTCATTGCGAAAAACAATAGAATTAACACGTTCAGTTTCACGGCTTGCAGGCAGATGTTCCAGAACTAATAGCTAATGTTCCGGTCAATAAAGAGTCATTATTCGATAACTTTCATCAAATATTGCTTTTTCAAAATTGAATGTGTATTAAATTTATGCTAAACAGTTAATCTAGCTGTTAACTAGTACTCATGTTTAACCCTCATATGAAGAACAAAAATCACAGGAAAAAGAGGACTATGCCCTGTAATTTAGCTTCAGTACCAAAAAAATATGGATTATACGAAGTTCAAGAACGGAAGCATTCTGATGCTCCAGAAAATAGCAACCATTACGGCAACAATATATTAATTCGTGCCGATGAATGAAAAGTCAAAACGGCTAGTGTCTGGAACTTCCTAAATGCTGTATTTACATGTGATAGCAATATTGAACAAAAGCACGACTAACACTTTAAGTTCAATCACCG
>NW_021164012.1:0-13909 GCF_004324835.1 Dendronephthya gigantea | reverse complement strand
CCGTCACCAGAGTGTCGATGGAATTAAAACATTGTTGAAGTTTGCAAGTCGATTGTAATTGCTACAAATATCACGAACATTTTTTTTTAATTTGTTTTTATTCTAATATCCATTCTACTTTACATATTTCAGTATAAAGTTGTTTTGTATTGACAAGCAATTGCTTTTGACTTACAGATGTGATTTACTACAATATTGAAAATGGCTTGATTGACGAAGGTGGACTTGGTGGAGTTGTTGAGGATTATGCCATTGCAATGGCGACATAATTGATGAAATCAATGGCGAAAAGAATTCTTTAGTCAACTAGAGTCGTGTTAGAGTACCATGTTTAGAAGGCGCTTGCGACGGACGACGAAAAACAGCGATTAAATTTGCAAAATATGGCTGAAATTGTGTTTTAGTGGGGGTTAAGTGAAATGAAATATGTCGTATCGCAACAAAACATCGTTATTTCTTTGGAAATTTATAATAATATATTAAAAGCATTTTTTCATCATATGGCGAACATTTTTAGAAAATAGAAAAAATTAGACTTTTCCGGGTGAATCAGTAATTTTATGCCTAATTAGCAGTTGACCTGGAATGGTAAACATAATTTGCTTGTAAAATATAAAACTGATGATAATTTCACCCTCCAGTGACCACCCCTAAAAGCAACCATTCTGAACCATATAAGCAATTCAGAAAGACTGTAGCTTTGATAATTCAGGATTTAGAGCTATGGCGGTTATGACCGCCATGGTCATTTTACCCGAAAACAATTGAGATAACCTGTTTTGCATGAAATGCACACAAACTCCTTTACAGGGCCTTGACTAGTAAATATACCTGAGTTACACGGGCTGTTGATATCACAATGTTTATCTCTTCACGCACTTGCAATAAATCACATCATTAGCAGGGGATGGGTTAACTTTGCAATTCCGGACTTGACTTGATATGTTCATATCAGAGAGATGTCGCTATTGGAGAGGTACATATTAAGACATGTTTACATTTTCAATTACTGCTGCCATCTTCTTTTGATATATGTGAACGAGTAGATAAGTTATGGATTTTCTGATAACAGCACCGATTTCATGTATTGAAATGCAACGCTCAATACCCTACACACAACTAGTAGCGTAGTAAAATTCAAGATAAATGGTACGATAATTTATTCAGCTTTAGAGAGATTACATGTTCTGACGTTTTGGGTTCATTACGAGAGCTGTTTGGCACTGCTACTTTAAACGCAAGTCGAACGGGAATTTCTTTAATATTTATTGAAAATATTCTATAGAAAAGATTAAGTTTAACTATATATAAGTAAAAGGTATAAAGATACATGCATTCCAATCATTTTCTTAGTTCATACGATGAATCAAACTAAACTTAAACATTAACATAAACACTAATCACACTACAAACATACATGCAAACAGATAAAGTTCAGTACCTGAAGGGTGGATCCCCGTAGGACTTTGTCTAACACAACTATTTGTAAATCAACCGTTCGTTCTATCTCGTACTTCTCCTGACGCTTAACTGATTAGCAGTCACTCGTACAGTATCCTTTTATTAACTTAATAACTAACATAACTAGATATATTTATTACATTAAAATTAATTTGATTATGATGGAATGTTGTTGCTATTCAAACCAAGAGCTAAATCCCAACAAGGCTACAGGACCCGATATTATACCTCCTATTGCTTAACGAAAGATAGCAGAAGAAGTCTCTACTATGCTTAATGCTAGCCTCCTCCGCAAGCATATCTTATGTATTAATATTAGGCATTTATATTTCGCTTGGGTTAGCTGTGTCGGGGAAGGCGAGGAAAAAGTGGGAGAGATCAGCAATTTTTTCTCGCTCCCGACAAAGCTAACCAAAGCCAATTATAAATGCCTAATATAAATACATAAGAGATGCCTGCGAGGAGGCAAGCTTAATGCATTATACAATAAAGTAATCCGACATGGAGTGTGACCGTTGGACTGGAAACGGGATGAATGGATTTCAGTGCACAAAAAGGGCGATCGCCTTTCCAAAACCAATTGGAGCACCGGTTACCATACTGATAACCGTGACAAAATTTCGAGCATCTTCTTTGAAGCAATTGAGTGAACTGACGGAAAAGATCTTTGACAACTTAATTGGTAAAATACGGAAATATAGCCATGCCAAATTGCCATATTTGTATTCGCGTGGAAATGAGTAACTAAAGTTACAAACTTCCAGCCGTAAGATTCCGGCTTTCTCTATCCTTGTTTAACAATTCCGTTCCTCGTTCCTTGTTTTAAAGATCCCGGCTCTTCCCATTCTGTTTTAAGATCCGGCTTTTCTCATTCCTTGATTTAAAGATTCCGGCTTTTCCCTTCCTGTTTTAAGTTCTGGTTGCTATTGTTTTATCGTCCCCCGTTCCCTTCCTCGATTCCCGTAACTGGTTTAAGGCTAGTTTCCACTCAGGAAAAATCTCCTTGGATCGGAAGGACAGTAAAATTTCTTTTGTCGCTGAGTTCTCAGGCGGCGTTTATACAAAAGAAACTTTTCCGTCCCCTCCGATCCAAAGGAGAATTTTCCTGAGTGGAAACTAGCCTTTAAAGATAGCCCTTTTCCGCCCTCCCTTGCATATCAACTAACCGCTAATTAAAAATTTTTGCGCTGACACATGACCACAACCAGGGTTTTCGCCGCAGCGTGGGTCGTGAAGCGTAGGTAGAATAGCCTGGCCTGCGAAGTTGGAATATGTCAATGTACACACACACCCGAATTACGAAAATTGCACTTGTCAGCAAATCGTCACAAAGGTTGGTAAAATGTCACGTACCCAATACCATTATGAATAGGAAAGTTACTTGAACGAGATCCGCATGTCTCGGTTATTGATACAAAATCAATTCATATGAAGAAACATTGGCGTTGAATTAAAATCGTATCATCATGCACATGGGATAGAAACTTCGTCATAATATTAAGTCGTTTTTTGGCTTCACCGAAAAAATAAGCCTGGAAAAATTTGGCATAAAACGATAGACAAAAACATGATATCTTTAATTTAATTTCAAGATCAAAGAACGTTTTTGGATCAATATTTAAATATAAGTTACGCTGTGTCCTTACAACGGAAACAAGACCACGTGAATGAAACAGCTCACAAATTTATAAATCTAGCAACATCTATGTTGCTTTACTTAGTTTATGAAAGGTTCCTGTTACTGTTTCAGGAAAGTAGCGGTAGTAATTACGTGTTAGGCAGAAAATGGTTTAAAAATTGAGTCTCATATAGGTAAGTGAAGTTTCCTTCTCTTACAACAACAATAGGGCCATTATGGGATACCAGATATGGATACTGCACATCGACAACTACAAAAGAAGGTAAGATTCCAGCTCCCGCCTGCTTCAGGGTAGCGCAGAAAGAAATAGGAATTTTTCCCCTACCACGGTTAGAATATTTTACAAATAACCTAGTGAAATGCCACTCTGACAACTTTATGATGGTCTGGGACTTTTATTGTTGTCTCAGATTTCCTTCCTTGGTGTATATTTGAACTGCCGTATATCGTTTGTTGATCATGATTTCATTCTGCTGGGAAATACTCAATGAAAAGCCACACTTGAGTCGTTGTCAAATTTGTATTTCAATGACACATCTTGTTACAAACATACACATCAGGCCTCTGTGTTGGATGATGATGATATCATCGTCTTTGCATATGCGATTCTAACTACAGAAGATATTTTGTCCTCGAGCAAATCTAATTTCTTCTGCTTTACATTGTAATTCTCGTTCAATATCGTCAACAGGAATCCTTCACAGTATGTTTTAGCACGTAAACATTGTTATTGATATCAACAGAAAGGGCCATTAAAATATTGCCTGTAAATTCAGGTAATTCAATCCGTTTAATTTTCCTTCCTCCTGGATAATCGTAATTTTCTCATAAGGCGGAGTACGAGGGAAAGTAAGAACACCCCCTGACTGTTCACAGCATATGGAGAAGCTCTTTTTTTTCATGAAGGGTCTGTTCGTTTGGAGGATGAGGCAATTCCTCTTTTATAGAATTTCTTGCTGAAATTTCGTGCCAGCTTATTATTGGATGAAAACTGCGAGTGGGAAGTTCAATCGTTGGCATGCAGGCGGACACTTCAAATGAACATTTATTACTGAATTTGCAAACATATTGAAACAACACATAGTTGATTAACATAACCGACAGACGTTCTCCACCCGTTGAGTTTTATTCAACAACGATTTGACTCCATCGTTCAAAGACACTGAGAATATCTCTTGAATCAGTTGACTGGCTTGTAAGCTATGCAGCTTCTTCCAAAACGATAAACATTCGGATTGCGGTCTCAGGATAATCGAGATGTTCCACTATTTTGAAACTATTCGTAGCTTTGCTGCAAAAAATTCGATCTTCGATACTAAATGCCTCATTCCAGAAAGCAGTGGTTGCTGCCTTGCGCGCTTCCTCGAATCTTTTTCTCGCAGTTTCTAACTCTCTGTCCGAGTTGATTTAAGCTTTTTCCTTGCTGGAGGAAGCTCTATTGCTTGGTTTAAGATACCAGACAGAATAACGCTCGAAAGTTCACCTGGTTCGTCCTGAGTTTCGCTCTCTTTCTGCTAAAGATTGATTTATCGAGAGAAACACTGAGTAACTCTATTCCTTCTTCTAGAAAATTATAACTGGCGAGAGAAATTGATCTAGAAAGGCCATCGATTTTAGACTTGATATCATTATAACTCGCGTACGACAATCTTACGAATTTCGCCGTCTTTCAGTTTGTCTGCCGTCGAGGCTATGACCTTATTCCATAAAAAAAGTGTTGAACTGAGTATACTTGTCACAATTAAAGTCGTATCGCGTTTCTTATTAACTGTACCCAAAAATTAAGGCTTTATTAAAAGCATCTGCTAAAAGGTGAGGAGGCAAAACATCATTTAGAACCGAAGCTTCTTGAAGCGATACGAAAGCGTGCGTCGTGGTTTGTCTAGAACGTCGTGGCCTTTAACCTCTGGCTTGGACCGATGGTAGAAATTTGGTGGATGAGAATTCGAGATTTGTTGTGACACTTGAAGATAATCTTGTTTAGGTGCTGACGTAGATAAACCAGGTGATTCGTCATCTAACAGGGAAATAGTTGGAATGGATTCCTTGTTTTCTGCACTTCGAACTCCGGAGCGCAAGAGTACATCGTCGGTAGGAATGTAAGCCATGAATGCTGCGATGTGCATCTTTCGTTCGTCTGATGACATGCCTTTCCAATCGGCATATGTTTTACGAAACATGTGGTAAGCTGGTGCTAGGACGTAAGGACCGTCATCATATATGGCTTTGACAACATTGCTAAATAAACGGATACTGCATGCTTTCAAGGCATCTAGGCACTCTGAAAGTGTCGCGTCTCGATGACTACGACCCTGAATGCACGTGGGCGGATATTTCATCTTTTGACAAGACGTTTGCCACTCAATTGGATTTGGCCGCACACTCCGTCAATGGAAGCTTGCTTTCGAACGTTTTTAATCATTTTGTCCCTCATTTGCTTCTCTTTATGAGTTTCAAAATAATCCACGAACTGACTCGCGGGACGATTGCTGGTGTGTTCCTTTTCTATTTGAAGCCATTTTGATTTCAGTTGCAATAGCTTACGGTTGTAAATATGAGTACTTTCGCTTCCGTATCTTCTTTGCACGTGGCACCACCGAAAATATCACTCAGGATAATTTTTTTTTGGATTGAAGGAAAATTTAACGACTGCAATTTTTATCTACATTTGCTTGGGCATGCTCTTTGCCCAAAAGGTAAATGGTCTTTCCACTCGTTTCCTTAAGAATCCGCTAGAAAGTGCTTCGTCTTCATCTGTACCAAAAGAAGGATGTTGGCAAGAGCCGGATTCCCTCTTTTCACTGCTTGCCAAAAATATGCGAAATCCTGCGCTGATTGATTTCGATGGATCAGAAATGGTCCTGGAAACCAGGGATTCCTTAAACTCTCTCCAATTACTGACATCTGCTTGTAGGTCGTTTGTGTCACGAGATGATTTGCAATGTTTAATGTAGTGTCACAAGCCAAAGGCGTAGTAAACCTGGGATTTTCTGATGAATGCTTGATTCTTGTCAAGCAAATCTGGGTCCATTTCGTCAGCAGTGGGTCTTTGCTCAAGGAGTTTAAGGATAACTTCCTGAATTTGATCGATACTAGATCTGGTTTTTGTTTCCCCATACAAATAACGGTAATTATACAGCTGCTTGGTATCCCGAATAGTGGTTGACTGTAATGGAGAATCAAGTTAATTCAGATACTTCGATTTTTCGTCTTCAATAACCCTTGGGGCACGAACATCTGTATGAACCGTTTCTTTCACTTCTTTGTTGAGAGAGTGCTCTCTTGAAATAAAGGATTTGGCGTGCGGACGTGTTGTATTTCCATGCGCTGTTGCGACTACGAGGACGGCATTCCCGGTGTTAAAATAGTAATGCATGATAATCGTGGAACATTTCAAAGTATATGACCTCAAATTCTTTAGACGACTATAAGATTCATTATACTCTGCTATTAGCATAATAAATATGACATATCTTGTAAATTCCGTCTGATACATTTTCATCGTATTCTTATGCGTTGCTCTTTTTCTAACTACAGCGTACAAGAGCTCCTTGCCTACGATCTGCCGAACCCAATTTCGAGCATCGCGGACGTCGCAGGTACCACCAACGATAATGCCATTGTCGTCTTTGTTCACCGAGACCTCTGTCCGTAACCTTAACTTCATAAAACCTAGTTTGCTATTTTCTCATAGTACCCAAGTGTTTCATAAGTTTCGATATCAAACGGATGCTTTACTTTTGCAAGTTTTTGGCCGACAACGAAGGTTGAGGTTGTAGAAATGCTTGTTGGCTTGATTTCTGCCTTTCGGTCTGCAGGAATATCCTTTTTTAAACAGATCTGGAATATTTTTTTAATGTCAGGGCTGGAATGACTGTAAATTGGAAGCCTTTATCACCCCTGTAATGGACAAGATTAGGCAAATCAATGTCAAATGAGTAAGACGTATTATCATTTTCACTGTTCTCATGAGTTGACTGATTCGGGATCACTGGAAAATGTGATAATTTTCTTCGCTGTTTCCTCTTTTTATTGTTGGAAAAAAGATTTCATCGTCCTCCGTGAGATCCACAGTTTAGTTCTCTCGCGCTTTTTTCTTCTTTTCGTCGTTTCCCGATAAATTAGTTTTTCTTTTGGACATCTAGAAAAGCGGGTCATTTTTGTTATGTAAGTGCTCCTGTTTCTGCTTTTTCTAGTCAGATGCCTTAAAACAGTTACGCATGCAGTTAAATATTAGTTTTGGATTGTCATCTTGATTACTGATGATTGACATTCTTGCATGACCCTTACCATGACCAAATTAGTTAATAGATAATAACCTTGTCACTTGAAGTACACTAGCTCACCGGCTGAAAATTTTCATATTGTGTTCAACTCCATTCAATAATTGTTACGTATTATGCTAGCCTCATCGAGTAATTGTATAAAGTATTATAGGAAAAATTAAACCTTGAAATAACCTATTGGAATAAACTGTCCAAAATTAAAGGCGTGTGCATGTGAATCTAGAATTCTCCATTACAATTTACATAAACAACGTGTCATATATTAAGGTAATGTTTCGCGAAATTTCACTCAATTTAAAATAAAACATTTGCTAAAAAAGGATTGGTGAGATCCTGAGGGGAATTCCCCTGTCTCCCGGTTCTCCCATTCCACTGTTCCCTGTTCCCCGGAAAAAGTCTTGTGCAGCCCTACTTCGATTACTGCTCGCCCCTGTGGGATACTTGTGGCAATCTGCTCAGAGATTTCAATTTAGTTGCAAAGAGTTCAGTTTCGTGCAGCGAGGGTTTTAACAGTGCAAATTATGAACCTCTTGAAACTAGACGGTCTGGTGCTAAGTCAGTATTAATGTACAAGATACTTAATAACCATACTGCGCCCGCTCTTCGGGAGTCTTTCGTGAGAAGAGAAATAGGATTCCAAGGCCGAATCGAGAATACCTTAAAAAAGTTTCAAATATAGCCGCGCTATGCTTTGGAATCGGCTCACAAACGAAGCAAAATCAGCTGAGTCGCTCGTTAGTTTAAATCAATTGTTGTTGCACACTGAAATGCGTCCTAGTTACCTGTGTGTGAAACCTATACTGTATTCTTATTACTGTCTTAATAAAACACGCCCCTCGTGGAAACCAGCCTAGAGTTGATGGGGCTGGCATGTTTTTGCGATTTCCACGTTTTCATGCGATTTCACTTCTGTTCGTGAGCTTTCGTTCGTGTTCATAATTTTTGATTCCTGTTCACTCGTGTTCGTGATCTTTGGTTCGTGTTCATGATTTTTGACTCGTGTTCATTCGTGTTCATAATTTTTTATATTCGTGTTCACTCGTGTTCGTGATCTTTGCGTGTTCATGATTTTTGACCCGTTCACTCGTGTTCATTCGTGTTGATGATTTTTAACTGGTGTTCACAAGCGTTCATATTCTTGAGTCGTATTCTGACTCGTGTCCACTGGTGTTCATTCGTGTTCACTCGCGTTCTGACTCGTGTGTTGTTTTTGAACAGATCATGGCAAGAATCGAACCTACGCTTTGCGATGCCGGTGAAATGCCCTGCCATTGAGAACGTATATTTGACTCATTTTCCATCCACTGTTCCTGGCTTGAATTGAAGTGTGTATAATACCACTCGAAATTAAGACCTTTTAACCTATTTGATTCTTGATAATACAATCGCGTTCTCCAACAGCTCCGTTTTAACCGTGTACTTAAGGGTAGACGGCTTGGTAAAGGAGACAATAAAACCTGACACGAGTGGGTCATTTTGGTATGACCAAAGCTGGTTCAGGATACTTAGAACATATCATCGTCGTCGTCATCATCATCTCTGCCTTGTTTTCCTTCACATGTTCACATCGTTTAAAAACTTCTTAATAAGAAACTTTCGCTTATCAACGGCACCTTCTATTGCTTCTTCTTGGTCAAAATCATCATTGTAATAAACATATTTTCTTATGTACCGGATCTTTCTTCAGTTGTCTCATCCACAAATGGCGCTTTAAATAGATATTTTCTAATTCTCCTGGAGTCTAGCATGGCATTGAAGTAAGCTTTCTTTTTAGCATAGTGCTCATCAAAACCACTGTTATAAGGCTTCTTTCATTCCTCGAATACTGTGTTACTTCTATGTTATGCTCTCTATTAACGGCATCCAGGGATCCAATTCTTCTTCACATTCGAGTCCGTTTCGTCGAACTCCAGATTGCTGAGTGGAAGTGGTCGAGACATCATCTTGGAAATCACTTTCTTGACTGTCCGAGTCTGTTTTGAGACAATGTTCTTTCTTGTTTCTCGTAGTAGGCAATACTCCCGTTCGGTTTGCGCTGATTGTAACTGCGGCTGAAATATCTTCTGCAAAATTGGCAGCTCATCCCCTTAGACTAGAAGTGGTAAATGCCTTGTTATCGAGCAGCAACGCAGTTTGTGAGCAGATGTGCTCATGTGTAGTTATGAGGATGTGCTAATCTGCTCAACGGTACTTTTCCTAGTCCAGTACATTCACAAAACTAAAAGTTAGCAATCCCTTATACTTCTTCGTTTCCCCCTAGATAGAGGTGTTCGTTTGCAGTGCTTAGGTAAACATTAAAGTTTCTCTCCATCTCTTCTGAAATAATTTCTCTCCATCGCGCTCTAATAAATTTTCCAGACACTCCATATCGAATTCCTTTGGTTCTTTACTCTGTCGAGGTACACATATTCCTCTTACTCCACTTTAACATCTCTTGCGTTCCTCTGTGCCCATATCGTGTACTTGGTCGAGATGATTTGCTAACCTTGCTAAATTTGTACTACCACAGCTAAACACAGGACAGCTCCTACGAGTGCGACGCATATTTAGATGATTGCTCAACAAATCCTCTTAATAATGGCTCATTTTTCGTAAGTCAGGTATTTATTAGGCCCGTTTGGGCCCTATATGGCCTTATATGGCACATAGATGGCCCGATGCTGCATGACTAGGCGTCCTAACCCGGACAAGTCCGGGCTTTTCAATGCAAACTCTTGCTTACGGAAGAAAAAGTCAAACGATCTAAACAAGAAACAGTGTAGTGCCCGGACAATATGTTAAAATATTGTAAAATTGTCTACTTAATACATTGTTACAAGCGTTAATACGTGTCTTAATTATGCTTCAAGCATCGCGTGTCCATAACACCAATATATATTTCGATTCGCTCTAAAAATGCACACATTTTCGCATTCGCAATACCCCCCTTTTTCCTCCCTTTGAGGAGTTTGGGCCTGAAATATCTCATTGAGCGGATGAGCATCTGCTCATGAGCATTTATGAGCATGTGCTCATAGGCCCGTTTGGGACTTATATGGCCTTATATGACCCTATTAGGCACGATGGCCTGATTGCTGACTGCATGGGCATCTTAACACCCGAATATGGACAAATATTCGATTAAACATTGGGGAATAAATGTTCCCTTAGAACATTCCTCTGCAACACTGCAAATCTATACGTCGTATACGTACACATCTTATTATATGTATACGAATATAACGCCCATACGATATGTGACCTTCCACGGGAAAACGTACGTTAACGATATTTCGTTGAAACGGCAAAACGAAAGGATAACGAACGGGTAGTGAACGATCTGTAATAACGTTTCAACGAACCCAGAAAACGTTTTGACGAATTCAGCTAAAAATGTGAACGTTTAAAGTCGAGAATACGAACGGATAAATAAACGTTCAATCTGAAGCCGTTTGAACGATTTATGTTTATGAACGGTTTTAACGAATTTGTCTGAACGCCTGTTGCGCGTATAATTGACGCAAGATATTATTGACTAATTTATCTAATTAAAAGAAAGGAAATATTTTCAAACAAGTAACATGGTTGTTCCAACTATGTGTGTACATAAATAGCTATACCTTCATTTGAATGTTTAACTAAAATGCTATACTACCTAAATCCCATTATTTTACTTATATACATATAACATGGCGTTTTGCATCAAAATTCGGGTTAATCGTTAGAAAGCCTTCATTATTATATATTATCATCGTTATGTCAAATTAATGCATCATCTGCAACTATACCCATCAAAATATTCAGCGCGTGTTCATTTGCAACATCGTTACAGGTTTTGTAAATTTTTCCACGAACAAACTCTATGATGAGTGGTTAAAGACATATAAACAAAGACATACAGGCGATACAGCATGCATCCGTTTATTAACACGGCTGTAAACCGACAGTAAACAAAAATTGCCGTCTCAGTTGGTTGAGTTCAGCTACTGGATACATACTTTATGTTAAACTAAACACAAGAGATCCATTGTACACTTTGTTATACTCTTTGACGCGCAAACGATTAAATTAATTAGCGCAAGGATCAAGTTGTTTACCGATGATAACCAAACATTAATACAGAATATCGCATACGCAAAGTTCGTTTGTATGCGAACCAGCGTAGTAACGTGTGCTTGCATGCTGTCAAAACTATTTGGTATAAATACTACATTAAATATCCACACCATTATACACATGAAATCCACATTTCAATTTCAGCAATGCATTGCGGTAAAAAATAAAATATAGGCTTGGATATTTACCTAGTGCACACAATATGTTCCGTGCAGCAACACCAGTAGCCTAGCTTTAGCCGCGGTCAAGCTTGTCGCGGAATGTCGCCTATACACAGTACTGTCAGTAGCAAGTCACTAGCAACTAAGGGCATCATTACCTTAAGAATATTTAAATTTTGACAATAATCTATTTGTCGATTGCATGCACCATCGCTATATTTCTTCGCAAAGCTAAAGCTGCAATGTCGCTATTCTGCCGCCATATTTTTTTCATATTAGTTACATATTTTGTGACCATACGATCACATATGCATGTGTTATGATTTTTAACCAGTATAACAAGTCGCTAATTAATACTTGTGATCTAACTAAATTATGGTGGTCACTATATTCATTCCCCCCATATATTCGACCATCTACATAGTTAACTGTGTAAAAATGCCTAAGCTAACTGCATGAGCCTAACAATAGTGACCTAAAGAAATAGAACGCATAAATTAGTGGGATAATTTCGAAATCTTCATTTCAAACGACCGCGGCAATCCGCAATCCTAAAGGTCCGAAAATCCGCCCTGCAAAGCAACTTAATACTCAACCCCGGCAGCAAGACAAAAGTGCACATTATTTTTACTAAAGCATATAGCAATAGCACACGGCCCATATAGAAACCGAGTTTTAAATCACAAAGAGTGCAAATAATTTTTTCTGCAAAGCTTATAGCAATGCTGCCGCCCATATAGAAACGACAATGCCAAATGCATGCACAGGGAGTTTATACTCACCATTTAAGAAACACCCGATCCTTAACATCTTCGAGACATCTACTTGTGACACAATTTGTGCCGCCTGCTTACAATAAAATTAACTAATCAAGATTTCCCCAGACAGATGATTAAGGCATGCATCAAAGCATCAATCCATTTGTCTTGCGAAAACTTTTATATCATATAATTATATATATTTCAAGGTAGCATCTACCCACATATTTTTGACAAATGTCAGAAAAGTTTGCAAACAATTGTTGTTTCAATGTGAGTAAATGCATCCTATTAAATTGTAACCACCAAGCTAACAACTACTCTAACCTCAGCCAAGCCATTTAAAGGTCTGGCAACCTTTCATGTCATGTTTATTCGGAATGATTGGATGAGTGGCCCAACTCGATTCCACCGGCCATGGCAAGTAATCTAAAGGATTATATTGCAGTGCGCATTTATATCCGACTCCATTTTACTCGCGTTAGCATATATACATAAAATGCAATTGAGAACGTCTTGTTAATACAATTGCATGATCATCTATATGAAATCTTACTTCGAATGCGTGTCATATTTCGATATATGCATGGATCAATAGAGAGCTACAGTTTAGCCAGGCAAACACAAGGAAAAAAAACTTTAAATCGAGCCAACCGTAATACGAATTCGTTGATGATTCATCGATAAGCCTGATTCAATGCTGGGAGGGAAATAATGCAAGCGCGCCTAATAAAGTATGCCCAGTCATGACTTGCCTTATATAATAGCTAATGTTTCGTATAGTCTCATACCTTATATGCAGGGGTAAAACGCCTTGACTTCTCCATATAGATGTTAATATCCAGCAAATATTTGGTTTAGTCTTCGCGAAATTACTGGTAAAGATCTTTACCCGCGCGCTCATATACGCATAAACAGTTGATAGGCGCCATTTCAAATTTGTTCATTTGCCGCTCTAGCTGGCAGGCTCAAGGCAATGACCATGCATAATTGCAATTTAATATCCGGAATGTAATTTCCTAAAAAGGAGCCCAAATCAAAATTAGTGAATATTTCCTGTTGCCCAAGCAGCTGATATGTTGTCCAAGCAAGATAAATTCTAATGTTCGTTTTGATGAAGTATGGCGAAATAATATAAGCGAAATATCCGAAAGGTCAAACTTAAATGTTTGTACACGTTAGCTTGGCAACTTGCCCTTGGGCTTGGGTCAGTTGTGCGCAAGGCTGCACGCACTTGGTTAAAACATAGCGCTAAACTCAATCTCACAAAACACGGAATTTGTAGACGGCGTCTTTGATGGTTTATCGTAGTTTAATATCAACAAAACTTAAATGGTATAATATAGATCATAATTTCTGTTTTGTTATATTTTCACACGGGCCACAGCTCTAATATGTTGACCAGATGATATTTTGTGCATTAAAAGCCTATAGGCTAAATTTCCCTGAGCAATATTATGATGTTCATTGTACGACACTCTTGTTTTTTATTGTAATAAACAATGTCAC
>NW_021164011.1:0-13958 GCF_004324835.1 Dendronephthya gigantea | reverse complement strand
TTAATACAAAAACATGCACGTTTTAATACAAAATCATGCGCGTTTTTAATACAAAATGTCATGCACGTTTATTACAAAATGTCATGCACGTTTTGGTACAAAATGTCATGCACGTTTTAATACAAAATGTCATGCACGTTTTAATACAAAATGTCATGCACGTTTTAATACAAAATGTCATGCACGTTTTAATACAAAATGTCATGCGCGTTTTAATACAAAATGTCATGCACGTTTTAATACAAAATGTCATGCACGTTTTAATACAAAATGTCATGCACGTTTTGATACAAAATGTCATGCACGTTTTAATACAAAATGTCATGCACGTTTTAATACAAAATGTCATGCACGTTTTAATACAAAATGTCATGCACGTTTTAATACAAAATGTCATGCACGTTTAATACAAAATGTCATGCACGTTTTATACAAAATGTCATGCACGTTTTAATACAAAATGTCATGCACGTTTTAATACAAAATGTCATGCACGTTTTAATACAAAATGTCATGCACGTTTTAATACAAAATGTCATGCACGTTTTAATACAAAATGTCATGCACGTTTTAATACAAAATGTCATGCACGTTTTAATACAAAATGTCATGCACGTTTTAATACAAAATGTCATGCACGTTTTAATACAAAATGTCATGCACGTTTTAATACAAAATGTCATGCACGTTTTGGTACAAAATGTCATGCACGTTTTAATACAAAATGTCATGAACGTTTTAATACAAAACGTCATGCACGTTTTAATACGAAACGTCATGCACGTTTTAATACAAAATGTCATGATCGTTCATTAATACAAAATGTCATGCACGTTTATTACAAAATGTCATGCACGTTTTGGTACAAAATGTCATGCACGTTTTACAAAATGTCATGCACGTTTTAATACAAAATGTCATGCACGTTTTTACAAAATGTCATGCACGTTTTAATACAAAATGTTATGCGCGTTTACAAAATGTCATGCACGTTTTAATACAAAATGTCATGCACGTTTTAATACAAAATGTCATGCACGTTTTAATACAAAATGTCATGCACGTTTTACAAAATGTCATGCACGTTTTAATACAAAATGTCATGCACGTTTTAATACAAAATGTCATGCACGTTTAATACAAAATGTCATGCACGTTTTAATACAAAATGTCATGCACGTTTTAATACAAAATGTTATGCGCGTTTTAATACAAAATGTCATGCAAGTTTTAATACAAAATGTCATGCACGTTTTAATACAAAATGTTATGCGCGTTTTAATACAAAATGTCATGCACGTTTATACAAATGTCATGCACGTTTTGGCACAAAATGTCATGCACGTTAATACAAAATGTCATGCACGTTTTAATACAAAATGTCATGCACGTTTTACAAAAGTTATGCGCGTTTTAATACAAAATGTCATGCACGTTTTAATACAAAATGTCATGCACGTTTTGGTACAAAATGTCATGCACGTTTTAATACAAAATGTCATGCACGTTTTAATACAAAATGTTATGCGCGTTTTAATACAAAATGTCATGCACGTTTTAATACAAAATGTCATGCACGTTTTAATACAAAATGTCATGCACGTTTTAATACAAAATGTCATGCACGTTTTAATACAAAATGTCATGCACGTTTTAATACAAAATGTTATGCACGTTTTGGTACAAAATGTCATGCACGTTTTAATACAAAATGTCATGCACGTTTTAATACAAAATGTTATGCGCGTTTTGATACAAAATGTCATGCAAGTTTTAATACAAAATGTCATGCACGTTTTAATACAAAATGTTATGCGCGTTTTAATACAAAATGTCATGCACGTTTATTACAAAATGTCATGCACGTTTTAATACAAAATGTCATGCACGTTTTACAAAATGTCATGCACGTTTATTACAAAATGTCATGCACGTTTTGGTACAAAATGTCATGCACGTTTACAAAATGTCATGCACGTTTTAACAAAATGTTATGCGTTTACAAAATGTCATGCACGTTTTAATACAAAATGTCATGCACGTTTTAATGCAAAATGTCATGCACGTTTTAATACGAAATGTCATGCACGTTTTCGTATAAAATGTCATGCACGTTTTCAAAACATGCACGTTTTACAAAATGTCATGCACGTTTTAATACAAAATGTCATGCACGTTTTAATACAAATGTCATGCACGTTTTAATACAAAATGTTATGCGCGTACAAAATGTTATGCACGTTTAATACAAAATGTCATGCACGTTTTAATACAAAATGTTATGCACGTTTTAATACAAAATGTCATGCACGTTTTAATACAAAATGTCATGCACGTTTTTGTACAAAATGTCAGGAACGTTTTGGTACAAAATGTCATGCACGTTTTAATACAAAATGTTATGTGCGTTTTAATACAAAATGTCATGCAAGTTTTAATACAAAATGTCATGCACGTTTTGGTACAAAATGTCATGCACGTTTTAATACAAAATGTCATGCACGTTTTAATACAAAATGTCATGCACGTTTCAATACAAAATGTCATGCACGTTTTAATACAAAATGTTATGCACGTTTTAATACAAAATGTCATGCACGTTTTAATGCAAAATGTCATGCACGTTTTAATACAAAATGTTATGCGCGTTTTGGTACAAAATGTCATGCACGTTTTAATACAAAATGTCATGCACGTTTTAATACAAAATTTGATGCACATTTTGGTACAAAATGTCATGCACGTTTTAATACAAAATGTCATGCACGTTTTAATACAAAATGTCATGCACGTTTTGGTACAAAATGTCATGCACGTTTTGGTACAAAATGTCATGCACGTTTTGGTACAAAATGTCATGCACGTTTTACAAAATGTCATGCACGTTTTAATACAAAATGTCATGCACGTTTTAATACAAAATGTCATGCACGTTTTAATGCAAAATGTCATGCACGTTTTAATACAAAATGTTATGCGCGTTTTACAAAATGTCATGCACGTTTTAATACAAAATGTCATGCACGTTTTAATACAAAATGTCATGCACGTTTTAATACAAAATGTCATGCACGTTTTAATACAAAATGTCATGCACGTTTTAATACAAAATATCATGCACGTTTTAATAGAAAATGTCATGCACGTTTTAATACAAAATGTTTGCGCATTTTAATACAAAATGTCATGCAAGTTTTAATACGAAATGTCAGGCACGTTTTAATAAAAAATGTCATGCACGTTTTTGTACAAGAAAGCAAGAACACTGGACTATCATCTCCTTCTAGAAATACATATGTCATGTTTTTATGTTTTAAGCGCTCTCTGAGCGATATTTTTGTCCGGAATGATGAAATGTAGAAAACACAAGTTATTGGGGCCTCAGAATCACTTGTATTCACTCCGCATGCGCTTGATACGACCAGACTTCAAGCAAAAATCATGCAGAGGCGAAAAACGTGAAAATGAAGGAGGTAAACAGAAGAGTGTTCAGTTTATATCTTAGTCAAAAAGCCAAATTCCATGCAATTTTTACTCATGCATACTGTCGAAATCGAGTTTTATTTGCGTGCATTAATGTCCCAAGGCATGTCCGACATCTCTTTACGATTTCGTTCTACAAAAACAGAACTTCGGTAAAATGAAAGGACAGGGAAGTCTAGCATAATACAATCATATACCAATACAAATAATTATATAGGCATTGAGTTTTAATCCGTCTTTCCCTTTCAAAACGAGCATTCCCTTTGGGCAACCCTGTCCGAAAAACGAATAGGCCAGCCTGGAAAGTTAGTTTCAGTCATAAAGTTCGAATTCATTTCTATATATCAAAACTATTCTAGTTTCGTCCACCCCGACTGTCCGTAAACAAAGTACAAACGTGTTTTTTCAAGTCACAAATGCAAAATACACATATACTAATAGAACAATACCTATTATTCGCTGCGAGCAAGCCTTTACGTTTCTCCTTTCCCATCTTTCGGCGCCGTAGTTCGTTCTGAAATCAAATAAGCAAGGAAAAACTAAATTAAAGTAACAGCTCACTTGCATTGGACATTTTCAATCGAAATATACAAGATAAAGCAGTAAAAATCGGCAAGAATATGACTCCATTCGCTCACGTCTTCCCACGCTATTCAAATCAACACAGCGATCAGTAAATTTGTTTGCAAAGCCAAAGATCAAGCCAAAAGATGTTCAAACCAACTATCACCATGTACCTTAGTAAGCAAGACTCTTCCAACTTTTCCTGAACTTCTTCGACTGATGCTTCCTTTCGAGACTGCAAACACTGAGTTTCGTCTAGATTCAAGCGCCTTTTATTACTTCAACGACAAAGAAAATTCCAACGGACAATTTTAGCATTGACAACAATAGATAATCAACTAACTCATGCCAGACTTGTCCGGAATGGATATAAATTAGCCAAATAAAATGTTTTGCATATTTCTATTGTCCGTTGTAAGTGATTAGCAAAATTCCGCTCCGTGAAGCGATTAATGGATATAACTCTTAGTTTGATTTAAAAGCCTTCTCTTTTCGCGTTAATCTTTTCAAATAAAACTACAGGGTGTCTCAAAAAAAACGCAACCATTTATTTTCTAAAATTCATATTGTTCATAAGCTCAATAGATTTTACGCCCCTGGGATTTTAAAATGGCTTCTAATCGTACAGTTCAACTGCTAATAGTCAAATCAGCTAAACTAATAATGGTGCAGCTAACAACCGAACGAGTTTTTATTGTCGTGCATGATAACTTGAGTGCTAACTGTCGACCTTGTCAAATAAATTGTAAATAACATTTTACTCGTTAAATAGTTTCAATTCAGCTCGTTGGTTTACGCACCCGACTTTGTTTACCGACGATTGTGCCGCTAGAATATGATTGCGTTTTTTTTATAAACCCTGTATAACAACTTTTTTCTCGGTACCTTCTTTAACGCTATCTTAACGTAAAAAATGATCATCATTGGCCATTGCAGGCAGAATCAGAGCTCGAAACTTTTCATAACCTTGTACGCAGAGTATTTCATATTGAAAACAAATAATACAACAATTATGTCAATAAAGCTGGAGATAAATGTAAGAGTAAAGACACACATATTACAGACACATTCCAGTTCGCCCAATGCAAGCACACTTTACCAAATTATGCTAAGAAACCGGCAAATAAAGACAGACAACACAAAATTGAAAAATACGACGATTGAAAAAAAATTATCCTAACTGCATCATAGTCATCATAGTATTTTATGTATATAAATATTACAAAGTGAAATAAATAAACGTATAGATTAAAAATGACTATCTACGAATTTGACTAGTGTTGGAAAACGTTATCTATAGTGACCATTAAGTGTTGGAGCAGTTCACCAGCAGTGCATGCTCATAGGTGCAATGAGAAAAGATTGAAGTTCAATAATATTGCGAGATCATTGTAAAAACATGCTCCAAAACTGTCGAACAGTGTTCTATTGTGGAAATTGATTTGCGAAGATATTATGTGAGGTTTTTTCAGTCTATCTCCTCCAAATTAGATTTAGGAAAAAATGAAGTTCTATTTTGGTGAGATCTCAAAAAAAATCCTAGGTGAAGTGATTTCATTCAAAAGTCGGTTGTTTATAAGCGTCTGATTTGCACCCACATTTCTGACAACTAAATTCAAATTCACGTTTTGTTATTTCAGCGCCACGTTTGCGAGTCAGACCTGTTTCATCCAGACTCAGCTCACACATATCAAGATCATCTGTGCCCGCGACCAGGACAACGTTCACTCCGTTCGGGTGTATCTCCAGCTGGCGGGCTATCCATTGCCCGTCAAAATGGGCGAACCAGTACCCGCGCTTCTTGAAGTCGTTGTCACGATACTCGTCACCGGGCTTCACAAAGGGAACGCGGAAATATCGCTGTGGTCGACGCGGGGGAAGTCTGGAAGTTGGCTTACTAACGCTTGCGTGACTTGCAGCTAAAACGAGAAATTAAACGTTTGAGAACTGATACAGAGCTATATCCAGTATGAAAAAAGTTAATTTAGTAAGAGATGATCCTTACTGGACCTCTAGGAAGAACAGTTTAGAACTGATAGAGCTATCCAGTATAAATAAAGTTAGTTTAGTTTAGGTTTCCTCCGGTAACACTGGATCAATAAGAGATGATCCTTACTGGAACTCTAGGAGGAACAGTTTAGAACTGATAGGGCTATCCAGTATAAATAAAGTTAGTTTAGTTTAGGTTTCCTCCTGTAGTAACAAGAGTTCAGAACTGATAAATGAACTTGTTAAAATATAAGCATGTAATGTTGATATTAACTATTTCCCAACCTTCTTCCACGACCTCTTGAGGTGCTCTTTGATCACCAGCACTTTGACCCGTCGACTTCGATGCCTTATTTTTATTTTTCCACTGATGATAAACCTTAAGGCGGCGATGGAACTCTTGTTTACAAGCTTCTAATAACTCGACATCTAGAAAAACAAAACAGAAGTCCATATTTTTATTCAAAACTAAACTTTCCACAGGAACCAAGTAATGACAACAACACATACCGCACGAGGTGTTGATGGTGTCTCTTAACTCAGCGTATTTCCATTTACTCAGGTCATATTTCTTATTCGGATCTTTCAAGGAAGCCGCTCTGTTGGAAAATAAGTTCATTTTTTAGTATCTTGTTTGTGATAGCTGATCAGAATAAAGTATGTTTAGGTTTTCTCCTGCATGTAGTAACGCTGGATCAATAAGAGATGATCCTTACTGGACCTCTAGGAAGAACAGTTTAGAACTGATAGAGCTACTCAGTATAAATAAAGTTAGTTTAGTTTAGGTTTCCTCCTGTAGTAACACTGGATCAATAAAAAGAGATGATCCTTACTGGACCTCAAGGAAGAACAGTTTAGAACTGATAGAGCTATACAATATATAAAATATTTACCTTATAATAGCTTTTTGTTCCTCCATGGGTTCTACATTCGAGTTGGATTCCTTAAATGAGAACAAATTAGTATAGGCCTAATTCTGTCTAACAGAAAATGAACATAAACTTCCACACAGTTGAACAGTTAAACGGAAGCATTTAGTAGTATTAATCGCCAAAGAAATTGAAAAAATATTGAGATATAATACCTTTGCCAAACGCAAGGCCAGTTCGTGATCTAATCTCTCTTGTTCAAGAGCAGCTTGTCTGAAATAATAAAATTTTACATTGAAAAAAATATCAGATTTAAAGCATTACGTATGAGTGTATAAAAAGGACTCGGGAATTTTTTTGGAAAACCTCGCAAAGATGTTTATGGTAGCAAAAATAAGTTCATACCGAGATTTTGCCTCTTCTTCCTCTTTCCTTAATTGTTCCTCGATTTCTTTCTAAAAAACCCAGAAAAGATTCACGGTAAAAATATTGCCAGAGGTGATCAAGTATGGTACGACATTAATACATAAAAAGTTTTGAAAATATAATTTTATTTATTTATCGTAATAATGCTCAAAACCTGTTTCGCTTTTTCAAGTTCCCTCCGTTTCATTTCTTCCTCTTCTGCCCTTCGCCTTTCGGCTTCCATTTCAGCTTTACTAAAACACACAAAAAAAATGTAAACATTTAAATATCGTACACAGCCAGCGCTCATATTTCAGCCAATCAGTGCTCGCAGGGTTTTCAAAAAGAAACCATTCTGCAGTATTTAATCCATCATATCTTTTGTTATTCTTTATGAAAATAGCCGAAATTTCGTGAACATGTTTAGTTATAAGAACTGCAATAAATGTGACATATACTTTAAGTGATATTAAGTTGTTTCAACCGAGAATTTGATTTTTGTTTAGTTTGACAAATAGTCAAATCTATTTCCGCCATTTTGGATCATCTGGTGTGAGTTTAGGAGGAAAAAGAATATGATATCGTTGATCATTTTAAACTTACATTCTTGCTTCTTCTTCAAGTTGTTTTCTTCTCCTTTCCTCCTCTTCTCGCCTTTTTCTTTCAGTTCCATCTGTTCTTTGATTTTTCTCAACTTCTCTTCTTCCTCCCTCTTCTCCCTCCCTTTTTGCTTCTGAAAATCTACGACTTGTTTGTCCACCTTCGCCACAAGATACGGTGGAGATTCTCGATCTGATCACGGCTCATTATCGTGTTCTAAAATGCAGCACCAAGAGATGATTAGATCGACAATGATACATAACAGACGGGCCTTCAACAACACTCCTTGATAAGTTCCTGAGGCAGCATTTCAACACGTCTACTAACCTAGATTTTCTGTATAGCAGCCGATATTTCCTTTTCGATATCAGAAATCTGTTTGGTCAGAACATTCTTGTCGGTTTTTAAACCTGAAACTACATTGAAACAACGAGGAAACCGTCAGTGGAGGTGTTGTAGAATCACCCCCAACCGTTACTACAGGAAGAAACCTAAACTAAACTAACTTTATTTATACTGGATATACTTCTATCAGTTCTAAACTGTTCTTCCTAGAGGTCCAGTAAGGATCATCTCTTATTGATCCAGTTTTAATACAGGAGGAAACCTAAACTAAACTAACTTTATTTGTACTGGATAGCTCTATCAGTTCTAAACTGTTCTTCCTAGAGTTCCAGTAAGGATCATCTCTTATTGATCCAGTGTTATTACAGGAGGAAACCTAAACTGAACCAACTTTATTTATACTGGATAGCTCTATCAGTTCTAAATTGTTCTTCCTAGAAGTCCAGTTTAATCATAATCATTCCTTTATATCTGTGAAAAACAAAACACATGGTCTAATAAGTTTGTGGTTCATTAACTAATTATGAATATTTGAAATAGTTGGCCTTATAAGAGATTTCGGTGGAATAGTTTCATTGCCCTCGGTAGAATTTTGTAAAGAATTTCCTGCTTCAGGTTACTTCTTTCTCACTCGCTTCGGTCTGAGTATTTTTGAGAGACTTTCCTGCTTCAGGGATTAGATGATTATTAGCTCTACTTCGTTGTTGATAATGACTAGGCTATTGTTGTCGCTTTTCCTGTCGCTTGTATATATATATATATATATATATATATATATATATATATATATATATATATATATATATATATATATATATATATATACAGGGTGTATCAAAAAACGCAACCACTTAATATTCATGAATATCCTCTTTGTTTTACAACACGTTTGGCCCCTGGAATGGGAGAAAGCTTGTAATCATATTCTAGCGGCACAATCGTCGGTAAACAAAGTCGGGTGCGTAAACCAACGAGCTGAATTGAAAGTATTTAACGAGTAAAATTTTATTTACAATTTATTTTACAAGGTCGACAGTTAGCATTCAAGTTATCATGCAAGACAATAAAAACTCGTTGTTCGGTTGTTAGCTGCACCATTATTAGTTTAGCTGATTTGACTATCAGCAGTTGAACTGTACGATTAGAAGCCATTTTAAAATCCCAGGGGCATACCTTTCGTTCCGACCAGACAGTTCTTCGAGTGAAATGGAAGCATTGAATGCAATGGAACAATGCATTAAAACTGTGAGAGCATGGATGATTATTGACAAGATGAAAATGAATGATGGCAAAACGGAATTTATGACTATTGGGACTCGCCAACAACTTACGAAAGTTACTGTTGATAGATTAATCGTTGGAAGCCCTAGTATAACTGTAGTGAATGAGGCTAGAAATCTTGGAGTTTGGTTTGATTCGAATATGAATTCTAATGTTCATATTACTAAAACATGTAACCTGGCCTTTTACTTTCTGCATAATATACGACGTATTAGAAAGTACCTTACACACGAGTCTACGCAACAGCTTGTTCTTGCTCTGGTCATTGGACACTTGGATTATTGCAATAGCCTCTTTTATGGATTGCCGGCGAACCAAATTAACAAGTTACAGCGTGTTCAAAACGCAGCAGCTAGATTGGTGTCTAACACCCCTCGTTTTTGTCACATCTCTCCTGTCATGTACCAACTGCACTGGTTGCCGGTGAAGTACAGAATTATCTTTAAGATCATTTTAATTAGTTACATTTAAGGCCATGCAAGGCAATGCTCCAAGGTATATTTCAGATTTAATAAGTTTTAAACAACAATCCCGTTATAGCTTGCGCTCAAATAACGGGTGTTACCTTGGGTACCCTAAAGAGAGAACTAACAAAACTACAGGAGATAGAGCATTTGCCGCGGCCGCGCCAGCTCTGTGGAACTCACTACCAGTCTTAGAGCTGAGAACAGTTTGCTTAATTTTAAATCATCTTTAAAAACGTATCTTTTTAAATTAGCATATGAACAGTAGGTGTAGTTTTATCAAATATAGTTTTAGTTATTTGTAAATTAATACTGTACTTATATCTTGGTTGTATTTATCTTATTTCATGTAAAGCGCATTAGATCATATACATATTTTGCGCTATATAAATTTTAAATATATATATAATATATAATATATATATATATAATTTATATATAATATATAATTATATATATATATATATATATATTAATATATATTTAATATTATATATATATATTATATATATATATATATATATATATATATATGTATATATGAATCCTGATTAGTCTACCGTGATTAAAGGTTTCAGTTCAGTTCAGTTACGTACGCGCCGGTTTTCGGGTCGTTCGGACGCGGTTATATATCTATATTCGTTTTCTGGTCGGCTCGTTCGATCGCGGTTACATACGCCGGTTTTCGGCTCGTTCGGACGCGGTTACTATCCATATTAGGGCCAAGTTTTGTTTCTAATTTACATCCATGATCTATCAAATTGCCTTTCACATTCTTGGGCATCTCCTTCATTGCATGATGATTGATAATGTTCCAATCAGACAAGTTACTTTTACAAAATCTCTTGGTACATATATTGATGAAAATATGTCCTGGAAAATTCATGTAAGAAAACTGTGCAAAAAAGAGGTATAGGTGCCCTAAAACGTATAAGGCCTTTTGTTCCTCATGCCACACTGCGACTAATACACCTGCGAGGATACTTCTAAATCTCATCCTGCGACGATCTTTGAACAGATCATCCTGCGAGAATGCTTCAACATCTCGTCCTGCGACAATCCTTATTATTTATTACTCAATATTCTCAAAGCGAGGATAGTTTCATTATTTTCTTCGCCATTAATTTGATTATTTGCTTGTAACCCTATTTGGGCTACGCTAACCCAATAATTACTATACTATTTGGCTACGCTAACCCTAAAAGACCGTGTCGCTGGCTCAGCGAATGAATATATATGAATGAATATGAATTTTGACAGATGACAGCCAGAGTTCTCCATTGCTGACCTGGTCACATCTCGCAGCACCCTCCCAATGTTTTTGGCCCTTCTAACGGGTCTGCAAACAATCGTTGGAGTCACTCAGGAAAAAAGATTCAATACTCGTCCCCATTTATCTTTGCTGTACACCATCGTCAGTAGAAATGGTGAGTCACCATCATAAGTAGAAATTTTCATCACAAATATATGTATTAATTTAATATCTTAATGCATTTAAAATAGAACGATTTCATATTTTCGGGATTACTCCCGGATATGTTTGGAATTGCCGATTGTATAGATGCCGTTTGTAAAAATCATAAATAGTAGTCGTTTCGTCGATGATTTCTTCATTTCTTTAGCCCGATCTATTTCTCATATTTCTTTATTCCTTTTCCATTGATAACGCAGATATGCTGTGGAAAAAACATAATGTTTTGTTTATATAAATATAAACAAAAATTCTAACCAAAGCTTGATTTCAATAGGGGTACTTATTAATACGCCATGTATAGTATCAGCAATTTTTAAATCACTTGGATATATATGCATGAGGCTGATTTATGCTGAAATCTGTGATAGTAACCAATCAAATTACAGGAAAAAATAAAGCGAGGAATTATTGTTTACAATAAGATGATGAAAAACAGATTGCCTGATCTGAGTGATCTAATTACTTTGTGGTTATATAATTAAAACAAAAAAATAAGGTACTATAACATTCACCTACACTTAAATCTCTGAAATATTCATTGTAATCCTAAAACGAATGATAAAGAACAATACTAGTTTAAAACAAAAGCATGAATGAATTACTTGCGACTAACTTTGATCACCCTGTAGTACGTAACATTCGATCGACCTCAAAGCTTGCATGAGCGTGCATCATCAGACTTCAAAACAGGATCGGTCATCATGCACTTTCTTAATTTGTATAATTTCAAAGCGAAAATAAAACGAACTTACTATGGCATAACCAACTACAAAATGATTTGGGATTTCAAAACCAATATCTATAGGAAAGAGGTTTGTAATGTTAAAAAATATCGAAGAAGTTAATGTCAAACCAGAATGAATTAAGGAAAAATGACATAATAATAATGAATAGTATATTAAAAATTAGGAAATAACGAGAAGGGCATGAAACAAGAATTAAGAAATGACGAGAAGGGTATAAAGAGTTTGGCCATGTTTAAGCCCGTTAGTGTGTCCCGTTTCGCTGTGTCACAGACACTCGAGTTGGTATAAAATAGACGGTTAACTGACAAGCTATCATGCTTTTTAGTGCATGAAACTAATTATACTACCATGCACGTATTCTCTTTCTTAATTAGTATAATTTTAAACTCTTCAAAGATCAAGTCTTCGGTTTATGTTGTTCTTCTGAGTACGTTTTACCTTACACACTTACAATCAGGTCTGTAATTCGATTTTTTCATAGGTGTTCTTTTTACCAACAAACTTTAAAATAAAATAAAATATCTTTAGCAGCTAATAGTTAACATTCACCAAAGGCGTTAAACGAACGCAAATACAGTTTTACAACTCGGGGAAACGGTATATATATGTTTAGCACAAAGAAACTGGAAGTCGAAAGAGCGGCTGAAGTTAGTACGGAAGTTGAATGAACCGCTGAACGCCAACAAGATGGTCACAAATATGTCACATGCGACAACGATTTATTTCGATTCGCTAAAATGAAGATTGGCCATGGGAGGATAAGACTTGAACATGCAAGAAAAATTGAACTTTTGAAACTTATTCAATAGTATTCTATTTATATATAGCGATACAGAAATGCGCAATTGTTAAACAGCTCGGCTTGAAACTAAGTAAACACCAATTTCTGCGCTGTTCTGTACCATGCATGCATATACATGCATATAAAGTGAATAATAAACGGTATTCTGCATTGTTCTAAAATAATCGAGAAACATATACCTGACGACTTTAACCTGAGCCGGTTTAAATTGTGAAACAATTTGAAGCATCTTTTCCATCGTCTTTCCAGTATCAATAATATCCTAGATAAAAATTGTGAGACTACCTATATCATTCTTTTTATCCATCTTTCTATCTATGTATCTATCCACCAACTTAATATATGAATGCATGCCACAAATTGTTTTCGATAAAGTCTTAAAAGAAGCTTCGGGCATATAACAATTATATGCATGCCTATATATATGCAGAGGCATTGCTATGAGGCGCGGAACTAAAGAATTCCCAAGAAACCGACTTCTTATATAGGGCAAAATTGTTCACTATACGATTTACAGTGCCAACAAATATAGAAAGTATAACATTTAGAAAGTATAACAAAAAATACAATCGTTGGAAATAGACAATCATAAGACGCCATAATATTTAGGTGGGGTTACAGTGTATAATTCGATTTTCAGTATGACATAATTACTCCGCATAACAAAGAACTTTTCTGACAGTGACTTTGAAAATTGAAATGTGAAAACCTTAATGATTCTTATAATGAGGCTTATTTCTTTATTGCCGGAAAATCAAAAATATATTCGAGACACTTCTGGTGCCAATTGCAGGGGTGTACCGAGCAGGAGAGGGGTGCAGGGAGTGTGATACGCCTTTTTTGTCTCAAAATGGTCGGGAATTGAAGTTTCAAAATGGTCGGTAAATTGAATTCATGGCATTAAGCGACGAGAGCAATGGACCACCCATTAGATAA
>NW_021164010.1:0-13997 GCF_004324835.1 Dendronephthya gigantea | reverse complement strand
GGCCCAATTTTTCTCCTACCCTATGCTTTTCTACCATTAGTGGTGGACCAATTTTATTAGTAATGACCGAAATTTATTACTGGCAGTTTTGATTTTTCCATTGCATGATTTAAGATGAAAACAACAACTCATTGAGCATATAAACATATTCCACATTTATGTCTTTGACTTTGTTCTTATAAAACCAGGGCCGTACCTCCTGGGGGGGTGTGGGGGGTGTATCACCCCCCCAAAATAAATCCTAAGGGGCCCTGCTTTTGGGGAAGAACTTGCCTTATTTCAGTTATTTGATTTAACAACAAAGCTAAAAATAATTATATTTATGAAGAAAATAACCAACATTTTTCGATTTTCAACTGGTTTTTTTCCCCTAATGTCTTCTTAAACTAGCGTTTTCTTCTCGTTTTCTCCCCCTTTGAAGCACGACTTACATGAAGTTTTTTGCGCTTATTTTGATCACATCAACTGTGGGCTCAAATGTCTGTCATTTTCATCATATTGAAAGATTCTAAGCAGGATTAAAGACAAATTAAGCCGGGTATTTATTCATTTATTCAAAACTTAAGTTTTAGTAAGCTTAAGTTTGTCAAGTCCCGCTGTAGAAATTCAATGGACAATAAAAGACTTGATTCTCTTATGCTTTTGGCATGCGAAAAAGATTTGGCTGAGAAGGTTGATCTCCAAAACCTTGGCAAGGCGTGGTCTGGAATTAAACACAGGCGCATTAAATTGATATGACTGTACATTCCTTCGTTTGGGCAAAATTAAACTTGCAATGGTTAGATTCTAATTATTTGTAACTGCAAAAGATTTACTGAAACATTAAATAGCTTGCGACTTTTAAGGGGGCCCAAAAGTCGATAAAGTGTTGAGGGGCCCAAAATTTTGTGACACCCCCCAATAAAATATCGGTCGGCACGGCCCTGTATAAAACATTTACAGGTGGTCAAGGTCGCCGGTGTGAGTTGATATAAGCTTTGTACAAAGCATTATGTGCAGAATTCTGTTGAATTAATAATGGATAATTTTGATCGACTTAATCCCCTACACTTTTTTGCGAAAGAATAGCAATAATTCGATTTATTTTAATGAAGGGGGGGGCAAAATCTTATCGGGGGGTAGAGCAGGTTTCCGGCCCCCTTAGTTACGCCTGTGATAAAGACATAAAGAAAAGCGTATATTTTTCTCTGATCCAACAGGGCGAAATACCACGGAAATTTTCATAAAAATTTTTGTAAAACTTCAAATTGTGTCGCTGAAAAAACTATTATAAACATATTAGTTGTTATAAGCTATAGATAAGCTAGTTTTCGATCATGTTGGATCATAATTCTTATTAGAGATTCAAAAAAGGAAAATAATTGAAAAAGTCGTTAACATGCACCAAGAATACACTGAATATAGCAATTATACATCTCAATGGAAATTCTCTTGTGACTACACACAAGGAAGTTGATAAAACTCTGTTTTAAAGCCGTATTATAAATTATTACAAGAAATATACTCGTTGCCGCTTTGCCAGTTGAACCGTGATTTCAAGTTAAGCCAATGCCAATAGAGTTGTTTAAGGTCAATATGCTGATATCGGTGCACTAGAATTACAAAAATAGGCTATTTCTATCGTATTTTGGACACCTGCTAAAAGGTATCGAAAGCGAGAGCTTAATTAATGAGCACAAGGAGGCCTAATTGGAAAATATAAATAATACATATCGGGGTGTTAATGTATTGCCTTTTTGATTAATTATACCAAAAACCATGACCAGCCGACAATTTAAGATAGTAAAGTAAAAAGCAAATTCCGAACAAACAAGACATCTTGAGAATCAAAATATAATTCAAACAAGACACAGATTGAGACTGTAAATTTTCGACTTTATTACAAAGTCGAAAATTTACAGTCTCAATCTGTGTCTTGTTTGAATTATATTTTGATTCTCAAGATGTCTTGTTTGTTCGGAATTTGCTTTTTACTTTACTTTGATTAATTATATACAGGCTATTTTAGCGGTTCATAATTATATCACATTAATACGACTTCAAGGGCAAGCATGCATGAAATGCATTCAAAACTTTTTTTAACTCAATCGCCATTCCATTGGGCTCTACACACTAGCTCTCCTAGCTCTATATCCCGAGCGCAAACACAGTTTGATTGCTTTAATTCTGCCTGAAGATTTTGATTACGCCCATGCAATGTCGCGCGAAATTCATGACTTGCAAAATTCATGACCAATATTTGTTCTGCAAATGCGCGCATCATGCGCTGTATAGTTACTCACGCTGATATATATATATATTTCGCATCCTCAAGAGGTAAATGTTAGCATCAGAATCTTTGAAAGTGAAAAATCGAGTTACTAGATATTTGGAAAGATCTGCGAAAAAAAGGAAAAGTGCAGAAAAAGAAAATTTAGTTGGAATGAGCGTTTTTGCATGCACCTGAGTTCATTAACCGTGCATCGCACGGAAAGCATGATATTATATCAAATCTGGAGGACAAAGATGCTTTACCAAACTTCTCATGTAAGTGTTTCTGCACAGCAAATTGCCGCTTTTCATAGCCGCATCTTTAGCGAATTGGCCGATAGAAATATAATCATTGTCGTCAATCCATGATTGTTGCTCATACCTTGTATGCAATTCCAGTTTCGTTGTATTAGAGAATATAAATATAAAGGAGTTCCATCTTTCAGAGCGGTTATAATTAATTAATAACACTTTTGTGAATTATTCAAGTTCTCGTGCATGCATATACTCTTTATCGGGGGGTTAAATGATATTTTTTTGGTGTTAAATATATATAATAAAACTCTACTCTTCTAGCCTTGTTGGTTGATATGGTGCACATGCATACAAATTAAAGAATGAAATTAGCGTTTGGGCGGATACGTTCGGTTGGTCCAATCATAACTTTTGAAAAGTGAAAAACATAACTTTCATTTGTAGGAGATATCATGCACTCAGACCATTTTGCGGAAAAAAGTATCGAAAAAAAAGGTATAACATCAATTAATTACTAGTGCATCGCACAGAAAGCATGATATTATATCAAATCCTAAAAAAAATGTGCTTTTTCTCCAACTTAATTGTCACGCATGCATGTGTATCTGCCCAGCTATTTGCCGCTCTTCCATATCTACTCTCCTGTGTTGGTAGGTATGGTGCACATACAAAATAATAAAATTAGTGCTTGGGCGGATGCGTTCGGTTTGTCGCATACTATTAACTTTCGAAAAGGGAAAAACAAAAACCCTCATTGGTATAATCATTTATGTTATATCACTTAGACCATTTTGCGGAAAAAAGTACGAAAGAAAAGACTTGCACCGTGCGACTGCATACACCAATTCGTGATAATGATGCATCGCACAGAAAGCATGCTATTATATCAAATCCTGGAAAAAAATATGCTTTTTCTTGAACTTGCCACGCATGCATGCGTATCTGCGCAGCAATTTGCCGCTCGTCCTTGCCATATCTTTAGCGAATTGGTCGATATAGAGTTGGGGGCCTTGTTCAACTTCATTCTTCAGAGTTATAATAACACCTCCGTGGAATTACTGAAACCATCCTATATGCTCTTTATAGAGTTGAATATTTTTGTGGCTTTAATTCTCATTCATGCAATGGTTATAAATTAAAAAGTTATTAGAGTTGATTTTTTGACGAATCGCCGGATTGACCAGGGAGTATCCTGAAAAAGTGTCCAACGTCAATTGTAAAGAAAGCGTTCGTCAATATTTCGACTGTAGCTACGTTACCTTTAAGTACTCGTTTAAGTACTAGTATATCGTTGCTTTAATTATAATATTTAATTTTTATGCACGTTAATTACGGATTTACTTGTGTTACATAGACCTGACTAGAAAAAGCTCTCTTCCCATGCAGTAAAACGTATAAAGGCAAATTGTCAATTTTAGAGCATATATATTAGCTATCAGTAAACCTTTTTCGTTCTTGTTTTAAAGGGGACTGCGGCATGTATTTTAAGAAACTTAATGTTTAAAATAAAAAAATTAACAGAAAGGTTAAATTTAAAATTGAACTAGAAATACATGCATGCAGCAACCCCTCGTCTTGGTTAAACGAAATTAGTTAAGCGTAGGGATGGTAAAATGAGAAAATTTATGTGGTTTGGGGGTTTTGGAGGGTACATGGTATGGGAGAAATAGAAATTGAGAAAAATATGGAAATATTTTCTGCATGCACATGGAAACACTGTAGTCTTCAAAGTTTACCCTCACATTTTTGTGAAAAAAGTTGCAAAAATACGACAATAATCTTACCTTTTTCTGCAAGTTAAGTTATTCATCTATAGTCAGTGGTAAATTATTTAATTATTAAATACGATGAAATATAACATCAGACGTCATGGTGCATCGCACGGAAAGCATGATATTATATCAAGCCCTGGTGACAAAATATGCTTTTTCTCGAACTTGCCGCGCATGCATGTGCATCTGCGCAGCAATTTGCCGCTCTTCCTTGCCATATCTTTAGCGAATTGGTTGATATAGAATTGGGGGACTGGTTCAACTTCATTCTTCAGAGTTATAATAACACATTCGTGGAATTACTCCTACATACACTCTTTATCGGGGAGTTGAATGTTTTTTGTTTTTTTAATTCTCATTCATGCAAGGGTTATATAAAAATGAGTTGATTTTTTGACGAATCGCAGGCTTGACCAGGGAGTATCTGTATGAACAGGTACCCAACGTCAATTGTAAAGAAAGCGTTCGTCAGTATTTCGAATGCGTTACCTCTAGTATATTGTTGCTTTTATGTACCTTAATTATGGATCTGTTTGTGTTATATATGGGCTTGATTAGAAAAAGCTCTCTGCCCATGCGGTATACATATTAGCTATGAGTAAATGGAAACTTTTTCGTTCTAGTTTCAAAGGGGACAACTATGGTGGCCCATTAACGCCATAGTACTTTTTCTGAATTGATACAAATAAATATATTTGTTTGAACTAATTTTAAACTATTTTTAAAAAATTATTTTTTTTTAATTTTTTTTTTTTTAATTTTTTTAATAATTCTCTTTTCTTTTTTTTTCTATTACTTTGTAATTTTTATTTTCTTTTATTACATGTTTTTATTTTCATTTTACCTTAATTACATTTAATTTAAAAAAAAATGGCCATGGCCCATTCACGCCATAGCAATACGCCTATATTTAAAAAAATATCATCTCTATGGCCCATTGACGCCATAGCAACTTCGTGGCCCAGGGACGCCATAGACCATGAAGCCTTTCGGGCATGCATCATTATCCATCATGGCGTCTTGGGTAAGGAATACTGATTGGGAAGGCGATATGGACTTAAAAGATGACCTTAAAGCGTATGTAGCGCAGAATTTACGTCAAAAAGAAATTGTAGATTTTTGTAAAGTGAAGTATCCTATGTATGCGTGGAGTTTAAGGACTCTCTCACGTCGCTTGCGTTATTTTAATGTAAAATACATTGATTACGATACAAATATTGACGATGTCACACGTGCTGTGGAGAAAGAGTTAAATGGGCCTGGAAAATATCTAGGCTATCGTGCTTTGCATAAGAAAATTCCTGAAGTACACGAATTAAATGTTCCAAGACGTTGTGTACGACGTTGTGTACGACGTGATGGCTGATGTCAACCCTCAAGGTTTACAGGACAGAGGTGGTGTGGGCCAACCAAAACGCAGACGAATAAAGGGAGCTGTTACAATAGTCGAGATCTTGTTTATTATAAACGTTTATCTTTCAATACTCGCATGCTTTAAATAATACTAACTACAAACTAGTACTTCTTTTTTATACACCATCTTGGATGCGCCCGCAAGTCACATCAATGTACTTAGTATAAGTTTCATATTGTAACATCCCCCCTTTTATGAAGGGACTGCTCCTATTACCGAAATAACTTACTTAAAACAGATAAATTAAAAAAAGCAAAAATTACATAGATACATACAATAATTAAATTGTTTAGTATGTACAAATATGTATATATAATTTTTATATATATACGGTTCCAGCTGTGTTCGTTCTTTCTTCCTAACGGACATAGTCTTTTAAGTACTCTGGAGCTCTTCGGGTGCGCTGTGGTCTTGTTATTCGTACTGGACAAGCTGCTTGTCGTTGGCTGTCTTGCTCTGCTGCTACCGGTCGAGGGGACTTTGCGGGTGATAAACTTTCCGTAGGTTTTTCTTTCAACGGGGTGGTGGATTGCGTTACTTCTTCCTCTGTGGACTCCTCATTTGCTTGACTCCACTCATCCTCCGAACTCACCTCTTCTTTTATCGGCATCTCCGCTGATTTCTTCAAATGACTTCGGTTTCTGCGATAACTATTTCCTTCCGGCGTTTTGACCGTATATGATCTTTCGTCTAATCTGGCAGTTACGACAGCTTTATCCCATTTCTTTTTACCCATTCTAAATGGTTTCATCCTTACCACGTCACCATGACTCAACTCCGGAAGATCCTTTGCATTGCGGTTGTAATACTTGATCTGCTGCTCCTGCCGTTTCTTCATGTCCCTAAACTCTTTTTCCTGGCACATCACCTTAGGTTGCAGGAGCTTTGATGTTGTAGGAAGAAGTGTCCGAGTTCTCCGGTTTAGCAAACGTTGTGCGGGACTACTCTCCATACCCTGAGTAGGTGTATTGCGATAATCCAAAATCGCCAGGTATGGGTCAGCTCCCCCCTCAACAGCTTTACGAATGAGCCGTTTTGCCATCTTCACCGCTGACTCCGCTTTACCATTCGCCTTGCTATTACCAGGGCTGCTCGTGAGATGCTCGAAATTCCATGTGTCGGCAAACGTTACAAATTCTTCCGCCGAAAACTGTGGGCCATTATCGCTAATGACTCTCTCTGGACAGCCGTACCTCGCAAAATGATTCTTCAACTTGAGAATTATCATACTCGTTTTGGTACTGGTCAGCCTATCAATTTCGCAAAAGTTACTAAAATAGTCGACAGTTATCATATAATCCTTCTTATCGAACGTGAACAAATCCACGCCAACTTGCTCCCAGGGACGTGATTGTATTTCATTGGGCATCAAGGTTTCCTTCTGCTGTGCTGTTTCATAGGTTCTACAGACTTCACAAGAAGCCACTAACTCTTTAATTTCCGCCGACATCCCTGGCCAGTACACACTCGCTCTACGAAGACACGACTCGGTCCCCAGGTGCGACGCATGTATTTTCTTCTTCATATCCCGACGCAGTCTACTCGGTATGATCACTCTCTGCCCTTTGAATAACAGCCCATCTTGCACCGTTAGCTCATCCCGCATACTGAAATAAGGTAGGATCTGTGCTGCTAGGTACTTCTTCTCTTGTGGCCATCCTTCCATTATGGTTTTCTTAAGTAGCTGTAGCGATTCGTCTTCATCGGTCGCTGCTTGAATGTCCCTCATTTTCTCACTTGAAATTGGCAAAAAACTAGCCATGTTGACACACTCGAATTCAACACCAGACGGATGTTCCGTTGTAGGCAGGAAAGCACGCGATAGCATATCAGCTATGTACATGCTTGTTCCTTGCTGATACCTTACTTCGAAATCATACTTCTGCAGCCTCATCATCATCCCCTGCAGACGCCGCGGAGCACTTGCCAGGGGTTTTCGGAGGATAGCCTCCAATGGCTTGTGATCACTTTGAATCTTTACATGTCTTCCGAAGACGTACTGGTTTAATCTCTCAAGTGAAAACACAATCGCCAACATTTCTTTTTCGATTTGCGCATATCGTTGCTCTGTCTCCGTCAGGGCACGACTAATATACACAACTGGTCTTCCTTGTTGCAACAGTGTCGCTCCTAAACCCTTCTGGCTTGCGTCACATTGGATTACCACCTCATCCTTCGGATCGTAATACTTTAACACCGGGGCCTCCGTGACCAATTTCTTTACTTCCTGGAACGCCTTCTCTTGCTCCTCCTCCCATCTCCATTCTACACCTTTTCGGGTCAGACGGCAGATTGGCTCCATAACATCAGCCAACCTTGGCAAAAACTTAGCCAAGTAATTTACGAAACCATTCAGTCGCTGCACCGATTCAATATCGGTTGGACGAGGTAATTCTTTCACTGCTTCAAGCTTCCCTGGGTCTACCTTAAGGCCTCCGCTGGTAAACAGATGTCCCATATACGTCACCTCTTTTTGGCGCAGCTTCATCTTATCTGGGTTGAGGGCAACACCATTTTTCTTACATCTTTCTAGCAGATGACGTAGCTTTCGATCATGATCTACATTCGCATCTTCTTCGGTCGCCCCAACTCCATAAATGAGAATATCGTCGGTGATGTCCAGAATTCCGTCTAGACCATCCAAAACTTGATGAACTCTCTTCTGAAAAATTTCCGATGAAACTGACAGTCCGAATGGTAGTCTTCGCCACCTGTATCTCCCGTAGGGTGTTGCAAATGTCGTAAGAAAACTCGAATCTTCCTCCAAAACGCAATGCCAATAGCCGGCGCGGAGATCCACTGTAGAGAATACCTTGGCTTTGGCCAACTCCGGAAGGAGATCATCCAACACTGGCAAATGGTATTGCTCACGCTTAAGCGCGGCATTTAATGGCTTCGGATCAATGCACACCCTCAATTGACCTGACTTCTTTGTAGCGACTACCACACTGCTCACCCACGGTGTTGGCTTATCCACTTTAGCGATGACTCCCAACTCTTCGAGTCTGTCCAATTCACCTTTAAATTGCTCTTTCAATGCTATCGGCACACGCCGAGTTGGTACAACGACTGGTCTAGCGTCTTTCTCTACTTCTAATTTCACTGTACCAGGTAGGTTTCCAAGCTGACTGTGAAACACCTCTGGGTATTGATTAACTATCTCCTCTACCGTCAATAGCTGATTCACCTTTGGTTTATCTCGTTTAGGTGCTGTCACTGCTACAAAATTATCCCTATGAATTGTGATCAGCTTCATTTGTTGCGCTGCCCTCGCACCAATCAGTGGCGTGAGACTTTCCCGCACTACGACGAACTCAAGGGAGAACTTTTTTCCTGACTTTGGGTTTCTTATAGCAACTCTTATGGTTCCTGTTGGTTTAACTTCGGTTTTATTCCACATGATAAGTGTTTTGGTAGTTGGAGAGAGCTCCTGCTCCCCAGAACACTCTCCGGTAAAATGTTTATTGATGCACCACAATCCACTTGAAATTGAACAGGTTTTGTACCCAGAAACATTTCTGCATATATCTCTCTTGGGTAGGCTTCATCTGATGGCCCAACTGCGCAAACGCTCCCATTATTGACTGCTATACTTCCCAGGTATTCGATATCGGAACTGTCCGCATCATTTTCATACTCACGTTTTTCTTCTTGTCTTGTAAGGTGCACTTTTGCATTATCTCTGCTCTCGACTTTTCGGCAAACCCTGGCGAAATGATTCTTTCCCCCACACTTTAGGCATTCCTTTCCCCAGGCTGGGCATCTTTCTTTTCGTTGTGGGTGTCTCCCTGCACAAAACTTGCATGTTATTGGTGACATCACATCTCGCTGGTCTCTTTGATACCCGGTCTGCGTCTTTCTCATTGTCACTCTGTGTATGTCCTCTGGCGCTGCCTTGTCTGAGATTATCTTCATTTGTGTTGTCGTGACTTCAGTGCTTCGACATAGGTCAATGCATTTCTTCAAACTAAGTTTTCGTTCTTGAAGGAGTTTTTTCCTGGTTTGTGTATTATTTATTCCAAACACAATTCTGTCTCGGATGAGTGAGTCCTTTAGACATTCACAAAAATTGCATGTTTGTGCTAATGTACGTAGCGTCGCGACATATGCATCAACACTTTCATCATCTTCCTGGTTTCTACTATTGAATACATACCGCTCATACGTTTCATTAATCTCTCCAATTGTAAACTCGTCAAATTTGCTTATAATAGGATTGAGCTTATCGCGTTCTTCTTCCGTGAATGACATACCATTGTAAATTTTGAGAGCTTCGGTCCCAATACAATGTAAGAATAAAGCAACACGGTACTGTTCTGTCTGTTTGTCCAGATTCGTAATGATCGCATAATTCATCCACGCTTGCTTAAACGTCTTCCAGTTTTCCGCTATGTTACCCTTCGTTTGAAGCTTTTCAGGCGGCGAAATTCCTTGTATCGGTGCCGGTGTTGGCGGTGTTGTAGTCATGATTTACCCGCTATAATTTACTCTTTTCTTATATCTATGCTTATCCTTTTCCTCGTGGTCGTGGATTTCGATCTTATCTCGCTGCCACCATGTTACAATAGTCGAGATCTTGTTTATTATAAACGTTTATCTTTCAATACTCGCATGCTTTAAATAATACTAACTACAAACTAGTACTTCTTTTTTATACACCATCTTGGATGCGCCCGCAAGTCACATCAATGTACTTAGTATAAGTTTCATATTGTAACAGGAGCATTCACATCGGCTGTAAGTGTACAAATGTTTCATATTTTTTTACACTAACAGTTTGAAAGTCAAAGGCATATTAATATGTGTGGCAATTTTCACATCTAGGGAGCTGATTTTACAATGTCACTTGATGGGCATGATAAGCTTTGCGGTTTTCAGAAGTCTACGTTCCCACTCTGCATCTATGGTGCACAAGATACTTTTAGCAGCAGAATAAACTTTCTGAGAGTATGGAATTCCAATAATAATCCAAGCGTTGTTGGAAGATTCTACTTCGACTATTTATTTGAAAGAAGAGGTTTTTATAATATTTGCCTATATCTAAATAAGTATTTCATGTGAGATTTTTGCTACTTTTTGTGATTCATTGGATAGCATTCTCCTTTCTTTATAAGGGATATTTTCAAAAAAATTATTCTCTTACAAAACATTTTCTGTTTTTTTTATAGTGTTACCCTCAAGAATACGTGTGGATAGAGGGACAGAAACTGGTATAATGTGTACTATTCACAGTTATTTACGCGGGCAACATGGCGATGTTGAAAAGGGAGATGACTGTGTTCTGTATGGACCTTCCACAGAAAATAAGATTGAGAGATGGTGGAGAGAGCTGTCACACAGAATGGAAGGATATTTTAAAGATCAATTAAAATCTTTACTCGAAGAGGGGCATTATGATCCAAGCAATGAAACCGACAGGTGGGTATACTTTCCAGACAATAGTGCATTTGCTTTATTAGTTAATGCAGCTATTCATGAAAGTGTTTTTGCACGAAATTTTCAGTTCCGAATTTTGTTGCTGGGAAGGCTTTATCAAGACCTGCTTTGGACAACCAACCAACTAAAATCCTATCAATTATAATTTATAGAAACATGCTAGCGTTTGTTTATATTCCTGTTGTACAAAAGGAACTTGATGTGTTCAGGGTATCAGTTTGGAATAATCATAGAATAAGGAAACAAAAGGACAAGGTGCTACCCACTGGTGTGCCAGAGCATATATACACATGTCCAGAGCAACATGGTGGGGAAAAGTGTGGTATCCCAGTAAATGAGGAGCAACTACGGGAAGTGGCTGAGTTTTCACATGTACTTGATGCTAATGATGACTTTTTAGATGAAGATTTTCGACAAGAATGCGAACGGCACATCCCAAATACAGAAGATATTGAGCTAGCCCAAACCTCCAATGCATATTTATATTTAAAAGATCATATTTGGACATAAGCAATTTGATATAATGAACTTATTATACAAGGATTCAGGAAAGGAATATATATATGTATATATCATAAAATGTCAATGCATTTTTTCATTTGTTTTCAATCAATGTTCTTCCATATAACAAAACACAACAAAATATGTTACAAAATATACTACCTAAGCATGAATTAAGTAACATCTAAAGGTATATCAATGCATGTAATGTCAGTTCATTGCAATTTGCAAAAATGCACGATTCATTGTTGCTTTGATAGTTTCAGCATCTCGCAGTATCTGTTGCATTTATGACATTGGAAGAATGTTTTAATTGCTGCATCTGACAAATTACCAGAGCAGAAACGAATTGCCTTGTCTTCAGGATCCTCCAGCTCAGCCGTTGCAATCTCTGGGTCACATAGGGAGAAATTGACCCCTTGAATGTCAGTGACAATAAGCTGTTGGTTAGACTTCTGGAATGTATAGTGAACAAATGTCTCAGCTTTAAGACTTAGTTCATTTGCATCTGCATATTCCACACACAACTCACCAGTATTGTTTACAAACTTTTCAAAAACACCCGCGAGGTGAGTTTCTAATGTTACAGGTTCACCATTCAGAGACGAATAGTAGACTTTACCATAAACAAATGTTTCTCCAAATTCTGAAGCTTGGACCTCAGAAGCCATACTCTGAGCGAAATTACGAGCTAGGGCGTTGAGTTGAACTGACTTTCGTGTATGGAGTTCAACGGACCCAAATAATGCCTCAATGGCTTTTTTTTCTTCCTCTAAATACTTTTTAATTACATACTTTCCTTTGGGCAAACCTGCAATGGATTTTGCCAAATATGCTGCACGGAATGCTCCATTCGCAAACGGTTTCTTTTCCATTGAAAGTGATACCTCAAAAGGTTCCAGCCACTCCATTCTCAAGATGCAAAACTCTTCAAGCCGAAGAGTTACCACATCGATATCTGGGACAATGACTTTTCCCAACTTCAGCATCTGACTTAGTGACATTGAACGCGCGACAGATGGCGATGGTCGGACACTGACAGATTTCGAGTGTGGATACTGAGAATGGCTTTTTTGAGGGCTTCCGGTTGCAGGTTCGCTGTGGAAACTTGGCTTTTTGTTTGCGATGTTTCTTCCCGATTTTTCCTTCGTGGGGTGTTCGAGAACTTCCACGAAGCGCACGTGCAAAACTTTCCAGTTCTGGATTTGTCCCGACTCGGTATAGGAAGGACCACGTTCACCGGCAAGGACATCACATTCTAATTCCGTGTTGAAGTGGGCCTTACACACAGCTTTGATGTTTTCCAGCGTAAGTTCTTTGTCACAAGGAACTAAAATCAAAGGCCCGATGCGCGAATACTTTTGACATTTGCCTTCCACGTTCGCCGACAAACGCTGAACAGTCAGCCCACCTTTTGGGCCAGTTGCTGCTTTTTCTTCGCCTTTACGCATTCTCTTCTTTGCTACCTTCTCTTTGTAGTTATCCCAAGCAGGTTTTCTCTTCGACATAACTACTTTAAATACTTTAAAAGGTACGGTGAACTTTATATGCAAATTTTGACAAAATCTTAATCTGTTCGATCTGAGCACTAAGCATGCAGTGTTTCCACTTCGTCAAACGAATTTTTTACCCATCTCGAAAGGCTTCATGGTCTATGGCGTCCCTGGGCCACGAAGTTGCTATGGCGTCAATGGGCCATAGAGATGATTTTTTTTTAAATATAGGCGTATTGCTATGGCGTGAATGGGCCATGGCCATTTTTTTTTAAATTAAATGTAATTAAGGTAAAATGAAAATAAAAACATGTAATAAAAGAAAATAAAAATTACAAAGTAATAGAAAAAAAAAGAAAAGAGAATTATTAAAAAAATTTAAAAATATAAGAAAAAAAAAATAGATAATTTTTTAAAAATAGTTTAAAATTAGTTCAAACAAATATATTTATTTGTAACAATTCAGAAAAAGTACTATGGCGTTAATGGGCCACCATAGATAAGCCTACTTACTCAGCACTCGTTGGAGTGTTTGAGAATTTGCATTATATTGAAGTTTGCGATGCATATTATAATATTCGCGACTATTTATAGCATATTATGTTTGTTATGATTAGCATGGTTTTGTAAAGTTCTTGTACGCCTAATCAATGCATCTTACGCGAAGCAATGGAAATATCTCTCTTTATTTTATTTCAGGATATTGTTTAATTTGTGTTAAATCAACTATTGCTATCATAAGGGTATAATATATGCGAGTACGAAGTTGTGTGTTTTGAAATACGACCCTCGCCAGCTTTGTTAATAAGCGGAATCTAATACGTCTTTCCTGGGCATTGTGAACCCTAAAATGGGCCGAAATAATCAAAATTTTCT
>NW_021164009.1:0-14066 GCF_004324835.1 Dendronephthya gigantea | reverse complement strand
ACCGGTGCTCTAATTGGTTTTGGAAAGGCGATCGCCCTTTTTGTGCACTGAAATCCATTCATCCCGTTTCCAGTCCAACGGTCACACTCCATGTCGGATTACTTTATTGTATAATGCATTAAGCTTGCCTCCTCCGCAGGCATCTCTTATGTATTTATATTAGGCATTTATAATTAGCTTTGGTTAGCTTTGTCGGGGAGCGAGAAAAAAAATTGCTGATCTCTCCCACTTTTTCCTCGCCTTCCCCGACACAGCTAACCCAAGCGAAATATAAATGCCTAATATTAATACATAAGATATGCTTGCGGAGGAGGCTATCATTAAGCATAGTAGAGACTTCTTCTGCTATCTTTCGTTAAGCAATAGGAGGTATAATATCGGGTCCTGTAGCCTTGTTGGGATTTAGCTCTTGGTTTTGAATAGCCAACAACATTCCATCATAATCAAATTAATTTTAATGTAATAAATATATCTAGTTATGTTAGTTATTAAGTTAATAAAAGGATACAGTACGAGTGACTGCTAATCAGTTAAGCGTCAGGAGAAGTACGAGATAGAACGAGCGGTTGATTTACAATTAGTTGTGTTAGACAAAGTCCTACGGGGATCCACCCTTCAGGTACTGAACTTTATCTGTTTGCATGTATGTTTGTAGTGTGATTAGTGTTTTTGTTAATATTTAAGTTTAGTTTGATTCATCGTATGAACTAAGAAAATGATTGGAATGCATGTATCTTTATACCTTTTACTTATATATAGTTAAACTTAATCTTTTCTATAGAATATATTTTCAATAAATATTAAAGAAATTCCCGTTCGACTTGCGTTTAAAGTAGCAGTGCCAACAGCTCACGTAATGAACCCAAAACGTCAGAACATGTAATCTCTCTAAAGCTGAATAAATTATCGTACCATTTATCTTGAATTTTACTACGCTACTAGTTGTGTGTAGGTATTGAGCGTTGCATTTCAATACATGAAATCGTGTGCGTTATCAGAAAAATCCATAACTTATCTACTCGTTCACATATATCAAAAGAAGATGGCAGCAGTAATTGAAAATGTAAACATGTCTTAATATGTACCTCTCCAATAGCGACATCTCTCTGATATGAACATATCAAGTCAAGTCCGGAATTGCAAAGTTAACCCATCCCCTGCTAATGATGTGATTTATTTCAAGTGCGTGAAGAGATAAACAATTGTGATATTAACAGCCCGTGTAACTCAGGTATATTTACTAGTCAAGGCCCTGTAAAGGAGTTTGTGTGCATTTCATGCAAAACAGGTTATCTCAATTGTTTTCGGGTAAAATGACCATTGCGGTCATAACCGCCATAGCTCTAAATCCTGAATTATCAAAGCTACAGTCTTTCTGAATTGCTTATATGGTTCAGAATGGTTGCTTTTAGGGGTGGTCACTGGAGGGTGAAATTATCATCAGTTTTATATTTTACAAGCAAATTATGTTTACCATTCCAGGTCAACTGCTAATTAGGCATAAAATTACTGATTCACCCGGAAAAGTCTAATTTTTTCTATTTTCTAAAAATGTTCGCCATGTGATGAAAAAAATGCTTTTAATATATTTATTATAAATTTCCAAAGAAATAACGATGTTTTGTTGCGATACGACATATTTCATTTCACTTAACCCCCACTAAAACACAATTTCAGCCATATTTTGCAAATTTAATCGCTGTTTTTCGTCGTCTGTCGCAAGCGCCTTCTAAACATGGTACTCTAACACGACTCTAGTTGACTAAAGAATTCTTTTCGCCATTGATTTCATCAATTATGTCGCCATTGCAATGGCATAATCCTCAACAACTCCACCAAGTCCACCTTCGTCAATCAAGCCATTTTCAATATTGTAGTAAATCACATCTGTAAGTCAAAAGCAATTGCTTGTCAATACAAAACAACTTTATACTGAAATATGTAAAGTAGAATGGATATTAGAATAAAAACAAATTAAAAAAAAAATGTTCGTGATATTTGTAGCAATACAATCAACTTGCAAACTTCAACAAATGTTTTAATTCCCATCGACATCTCTGGTGACGGGTTGCAAATTTTAAGATTGGGAAGGTTTGACTTTGCTTTCTTTGATAATTTTCCACTTGGTGAGTTTTTCTCTCCAAATGTTGCACTTTCTCTTCATGTCATAGATGTTTCAAAATATAAAGTGATTTTTTTATAGAGATGAATGAAAGAGTGCAATGGAATAATGGTTTTCAGTTGAGGCCTAAAGAGAAGTCTTTCAGCACTTTTTGTAAAAAGTAGAGCTAGTAATTTTCAATAAGTGACCGTAAGTAAGAACGGGTTCAAACGGCTCACTCCTTTCACTTACTTGCGAATGCCACTACAGAGAGAAAGGTACATAAATATATGCGAGTGAATAATACTGATTATTACTGAAAATGAAAAAAATGAGGAATGATCTAGCAACGGCTTCAGCCAGTGCTTCTTCTCTCAGCAATAAAAAACTCCAAAATTCGAAACTCGCTAAAGTGCAAAATTAATGTTTCGAAGTTTTCTGAGCGTCATTTAGTAATACCAGCAAAGTGGTGTTCAAGGTTTTGAAGTATACGATACTTCATCAAATTTAGATTAAAATTTAAATTACAATTAATGTATCCTACCTTTCATTTGTGCTATCGGAAACTGCAGTAGAACGAGATTGAAGCTATAAACACAAATTGAAAATACCAGTTACGGATTTTTGTTAAGCGTTGCAAAGTATTCTACAAACATCGTGCTTATAAAATGTCTCAATATTTTGAACCATGTTTCATGGTATTTGTTTTCAAGAAATAATAGATGGACAGAAGAAACAAAAATGAGGCTCACATCAAATCTCATAGTTGGAGAAAGAATAAAATTAGACCTCTAGATGTCACCCAACCAGGTTGATCTTTTTTGTTATTTTCGGAATAATTTTATTCATAAAAATTTTATCATGTTCGCTCTCTGTTGTCATTTCCTACCATCTGTTGAGACCTCTGTGCCGCTAGGCAAGCTACAGCGAAAGATCACTGGCTTCCACTGTGATATCTTATCTGTGAAGTCTTATCAGTGCCCGTTTCGTTAAAGAAACGATGAACCAAGATTCAACTTCGCGTCATAAAATCTTTGAAACATCATCCCGACTTTCTTCATATATCAACTGAAGGCATTTCCGTGAAGTACTTTAGATAAAAAAGTCATTTATATCCGGATTGGGTTCCTCCTCCAGGGGAAGAGTCGTGCATTGACCACATGATAACGAAACATTCTGAGCTCATCAGTGAAGGATAAACAATTGTAAAGGTTTTATTGCAACTCATAAGAATTACCAAAGGATATATTTTGTAAAATCTATTATATTACGAGCGTCTTTCCTTAAGTCTAGCGACCTACATTGTTCCGGTACCGCATGAGAAACTCTAGCTCGAATCCTCTTGATCTGACGTATTCTTTGTAACCAATTACAGCCTTGGTATCTGTAGTTTTCTTCTGATTTTGGTGAATAACTGACGCAATCTTAAAAAGAAATACATTCGTATACCGTCAATATCACATCCGGACATTTAAATTACCCTAAGTTACTGACCAAATATATTTAACATGCATTGCAATATGACGAACCAACTTCGACAGGTTTTTATCGGAAATAACTCTAGGGCCATAATTTGTATTGTTTAGAATATCCCTGAGTTCATCTTTAACGTTCAAACACACGATATTACTGTCGTTATCAATGGAAATGTCAAATACGTTCCTAAGAGCTTTCACTAGAAGAATATTAAAACTTGGTCGCTCTTGCAATTATATTTTGTTGTTTAAGCATGAATACGCTGGGCAGACAGTGTATGCCAATTTAAACAATGATACTGAAAGAATTTTCCTTACCTGACTAATTCAGGCCTCGTTTTTGTTTCTCTTAAGCTCAACTTTTAAAACCTCAGGCTCCGTGCCCTTCTGCAGTGAATCATCTCACACAAACACTTTTCCTGCCGAACAATATGCGCATGACATGTTCGAAGTTGCCTGCTTGTTGACTGTAACCGTGATCAACACATTGCCAAGCAACCAACTTCTTGACACTCCATTGCGCAGGAATGGTTCAACAACTGCAGTTCTATAAAAACAACAAAATAGTCATCTTCCCTGAAACACAGTGCAGAAAAATACGAAACCAACATACAGACCTTTTTGGTTGGGTCAAATAAGAAGAAAATGTATATTGACCATCATATCACCCACGATTTCCATCATCTCTGAACTAAGTGTGTTGCTTGAGTCTTCCTTTGATTTCTCAAGAGAGTTTGGGAGTGAATGGAATTTGGTGGGGGGATTAGTGACTAAGGGTATGGGTTTGCAGCATCTGAAGATATATCTGCGTTGTTAAGACTCTAAAGGAATACAAGGACAAATGATTGAAAACGAGCTTGCATATAAGCAAAATTATGTAACATGAAATGGACAAGTTTATGTAACAACACTGCCTAAGCTGTATAAAGTTTAAACACCACTTCTTAATATCTATTGAAAATTTAGCAAGCAATCTCCGTGGCCATAGAATGACATGTGGACTTACTTTGTAATCAATGGCACGAATTGTTTTCTTAACAACAGTGGACAGTTGACAAACCAGGATGAAATGACATTATCAGCAAGAGTTACCGTGTATTGAGAGTATCTAAGGTGAAACATATCAGTTCGTTTATATTTTATTCAATTTCACAAAGCCAATAATAAAAAGTTTGAGATGTTATCGCGTTAAACAAACCTCGATGATGCTGTGTGAGGCAAACATATTCCAATGACTTGTTTCAAATGGATCGCTGTGAAGTTTTTGTACTAATCACGAAGCTTTGACAATGCTATTTAAACGTTTAAAAAGAATGTTAGCAACTTTTCGTCGAATACGATTGAGTGTTTATACAACCTAGCTCTCCTTAGGGGGTACATTGATATTTCATAAAAGATTTCTTAATTTACGTAACTTCAAGAAACATACCAGAGAGAAATTCTAAGTGGTATGACAACTTGAGGCGTTGGCGAAAGTTTAGTAAACTTTTCCAGATATGTTGGGAGCAGCCTAAGGACAGAAAATTTAGAAATTATTACCCAAATAATCTTGTGAAGGAGTATCTCGCATAACAAGAGACGTTACATTTAGGCTGGAGTTTATTGAAAAACGTTTCTGTAAATTCACTGAGCACATCATCAAGGCACGATTTCAAATATCTCGAAAGTAATAAACTTCTAAAACGCTGCAATTACTTAAATCAACTTCATTCTTTACAAAGTGCTAATGGACATAAAAAACGTCTCAAATTCCGGACAATCTTAAGTAGCCATACCTTGCCATAACTGAAGACATTTCTAACATACATATGGTGAGACAAGATACGCTTAACGTCGTGGAATGAGCAACCAAACCAATCTCCAAAGTACGCATCAGACAAAACTAGACGAAATATACAACAACGTTTAAGCGAGAACAGACAACCGCTGAAATAAAGTGAAGCAGGTTCTTACCTGTTCATCTTGCCCAATAAAAATGTGGTACGTACACAGCTCTGTTAATACCTGCACATGTTACAATAAAAGATCCAATTAAATCATTAGTATAGTATGATATAATTATGGTATAAATTGGTTATGCTATGGTATGGTGTGATATAATTATGGTATGATATGGTTATCGTATGGTATGATTTGGTTATGGTTAGTTATGGTATGATATGATTATATGATATGATTATATGATATGATTATATGATATGATGTGGTATGGTTATGGTTATGGTATGGTATGGTTTTGGTATAGTTATGGTAAGATATTATGATAGATGCAAAAAACTGAATGATAAGAACCGTACTGGAAAAATTCTAGCGTACAAATGAGGTCGGCGCATATCATGAGGAACACGAAATAATCCAGGAAGAAAATCATAATTTCAAACCTGAATGCAAAGTAAAATTTTTAGTTCATGATTTTGGTGTGAAAAGTGCACAACTTTACATCCCTTACCATTTTAGATAACACTGTACATATTGAACGTAAGTAGTGCTTTCGAGAATGTATCAAGTTTTTATCTTGCAGTGCCTCCGGAAAGTTTCTCAGAACAACATCCAACACCTCCCATTCCAATTTCTAGAAAATGAAGAAAGTTGAACTTCAATCGAAACTTAATGCCAGATGATATATTATGATAGAAAAGTTTACCTGTTGTAAGCACACAGGAATAACATTCATCGCCTCGCTGTAAGGCAGTGAAACAATCCCGGTTGTCTTATCTTCTGCAGAACTAAAACAAAAATGAGAATGTATTACACTAACAAGAAAAGGAATTTTGGAAGCAGAATACCTGACATGCCTTGCACTATCATCATTAACCAACGTTTTCCTTTCAGAACAATTAACATACGAAGTGAATTTGACTTTTCCACTTTTGTCTTGCACAAGGCCTTGACGTTGTCAGCTCGCAGACTGAGAAAACATTGAAGAATCTTTACAAAAAAACAATGTAAGACATCATAGAAAAATCGCAAGAAATAACATTGAATTTGGCTTACCACAAGTCGTATCTCCGATGCAATAGACGTCCGATAGCCATTGTCATAATGAGTTTTTATGTGGTACACTAATATATTGAATATTCGTTCTGCAATTACATAATAGGAAAGGGAGAATAAAAAAAAATTTTATATAACATCAGTGTAAAATGAATGATGGAACTGTACAGAAAATATGGTGTAGGCATAACACGTGGCCCTGCGAAGTAGTTGGCACTAAGAACCATGCTGTCATGCCTGCCATCACCAGATCATCAGATAATCTTGGTTTTTTAATGTTGAAAATAATCCGTTTTGATACTTTTTCCTATGAAGATATATCACAGGGAATATTTTTTTCCTACAATTATTATATACAAGTACTATAATATCTAATTCCCGTCTGGTCCCTATTAGGCTATTACTCCTGACAATATTGTCGCACAGAAGAAAAACATTAAATATCTCAGCAAGTATTTGGGCTAAAGACCCCGGAATACCAGTAAACGATAGCGGTTAAAACGATTCTTTGAATAGTATATTCCAACCAGCATATAGTTATAACCTGCATTTGTATTATACGTGAAAATAAGAATTAAAATAATAGCTTGCTTTGTTATCTGAAATTACTCACCCATTGCAAATATATTTTGGAAATTCCATATTTTTTCGCTTTTTTGGTCTCTGTTGTCTTCAAAATGTCTAGAATTTGACATGTTATCATTCTGTTTTAATTCTGAGTAATTCTTGGTGTAGTATGTGCAAAAAATCAAAGAAAGAGCATTTTATAAGTTCTAAGCGATAATCATTGCTAATCACGTGCTTAAGGCAAGCTCGAATCGGACCTAGGTCAGATTTTCGGCTTTTGGCCCGAAATTTTTATTATTGTGAAATATTATTGCCGGTGATGCGATAATTCATATCATCAGGTATGTTTATATAAAAAATGGGCAAAAATCTTCTAAAGGCTTGATTTTGACGCTAAAGATATCAAAATAATCCTGAATATGTGAGCTAAACCACTGCAACCGGTTTTCGTTTGCATTTGGGCAATATCCAAAGAATTAGGCCGCTTTGATGTGTAATATTGAATATATACAACACGTGAATATCGTAGCTGTGAATAGCTATGTATGCATGGCGGTAAAACGCCGTATTTCCACTGGAATTTGCAATATTTAGCCTTGAAATTTACTACATTTGCGAATTTGTCAGTTTGCTATATTTACTATTATTCCATGCCATGCCCAATTCTACAATATTCTGAAAGGTTCAGTAGTTAAATGTACCACAGAATTCAAGTGCTACAACAGTTTGAAAGATTTACTTGCCTTTTAAATTCCGACTTTCCTGTTCGATGGGGTTCTAAAGCTGGTAGGGGAATAAAGCCTTTTAATAATGATTGAACTGTAATTTCTTGTGAACTTCATGAGAGAAATAATCGAACAAATACACTCATACTGTGATACATTGGCTTGGAATATGCTCCAAAACGTGTGAAATCGAACATTTGTTGTGCAATCACCTTGCAAATATCAAAGAAACGGTATCAAATTTTGAATATAGATTAACCAATCTGATTGGTTTTTATTGAACCAATCGTGGAGTACAAAAATTGACCAATGACAAATTGACCTGTGTACAGAAATAACCAATCAAGTTGTCTTAATTTTGCTGAATTATGCAAGAGCCTACAGGCTATAAAACAGAGCCGTCTGCGACCGTTTTTCTCAGGTAAGTGAGTTCTTTCTTTAGGTAGGATCAAGGTATGTATATTAATTTTTTAAATAGAAGTAGACCCCGTGGCCCCGCTGTTAGCTAAGAATCTCTGTCCCCGTATCTGGAAACACGGCTCACTGCTTGTCTAACTGTGTTTTGCTTTTCGTTTTCTAGGGAGCTACTAATAATTTTTTTTTGTGTTTTTCAGACAAAGACGATCGTAGTTTAGTTTCAGTATCCAACCCTAAGAAGCCACCCCATATCCATGCCGTCAGTTAAACCCCAGCCAGCAATTGCCTTCATGCTAATTGTGATGCTTAATTTTCTAGGAACAACTCACCATATTTTTTGTCGTTTCAGCTACAGAGTTAGTGGGTTGTGGGTTGTTGGATGTTGTGTCGTCGGTTGTGTGTTTTGTGTTTGTGTTGTACTGTCTTGTCCTCTACGTTTCGTATTGTCTGCCAGTCGGTTTGGGAGAAGCCCTGTAGCTCTCTCTTTTTCCTAGCCACACAAAGACCACATTTTGCGGATACTCCTTTTTAGGAGTTCATGGGTTCGAATCCCTTGAATGTGTCAATTTCGCGCTGATATCTAATGTGGTCCGTCTCAAATACAAAAGCACAACATCCAACGGACAATCTGCATCCTTTCATCACACCAACTACAAGTGTTGTCCTCATACAACAGAATGGAACTTCCAACGGAGCAAAGAGTAACCAATACCCAAGATGAAGTTCTTGTACCTTCTCAAACAGGACAGAATGCGGCACTTGTTAATGAAGTATTCTCGATGTTTAAGGGATCCTCTCAGTTAGACGTCCGATCAGAGGATATTTCAAAGTGGTAAGCTCATTTAAACTTGTGATTACTCTGCAAATACTTCACCCATTTTAATAAATATGAGACCACTAAACTCATTGCTGTCCGGTCGTAAACGGCGCACACAGATAATTTCGGTTTTATCTGGAAGTGTTTTATCAAAAAAAAAATTGTATTATCTTAAAGAAAAAACATTTACCTATTTGTATAACTTTAGTTCATTTCAAAAGCTTTCCTATAAGCCAAGATATTTATTGCAGAACTTGTACTTTTTAAATTGAATGTTAGAGAAGCAAAAATACGCAAAGCCTTCCAAAAATCTCGCCTAAAAACCTCCAAATATTTGTAGCTTACATTGGGATCAATATTTTCATATATTTTACTCGAAATACAGTTGCTTTAGCGATTTGTAGTGATATTTCCAACAAATGTGTTTACAAACGGAAACCCGAAAATGTGCATATAATTATCACCATATTAGCGAAAATTTGACAATTATGACCTCTAGGGACAATTTTACCCAGAAATCGATTTCTGGGCTTATTTTACCCCCACGGGGTAGGCAACATTACGTTTTTGACACCTCTAACCTCACGCGACAACCACTTGTGCATGCGGCTGAGCAACGCCTTGCTATACACAATAACAAATAAAAAAATCTATTTTTTCGAGTTTTTCTGCCCATCCTGACTTAAATCCTATCAGAAAAGATAACTAATGCCTTTACAGTTTATATGTAACGGTTAAAAGACGACAGGATAAAAAATAACGAAGAAAATAACGAAATTCCAAAGGCGAGTTATATTTCCATTTTGTAATCCTGTGTAATTTGATATGATTTTTAGAGCTGCACTGCAGTGTCAGGTTAACAGCAATATTGATTAATTTCTTGATTAGAAATTTTCGAGCTATATTTTGGTGGTATTTTTGTGCTTTTTAAATTAAACGGATTAATTTCAACATTAAAAAACCAAGATGATTTCATGATATCTGGTGATGGAAGCATGACAGCATGGGTCATAGCGCTAAGTATTATGCGTACACAATATTTCACTGGTGTTATAAAAAATAGATTTTTTTTCTCCCTTTCCTATTATGTAATTGCATTTACCAATATATATGTAACTGTCAGGGGTTGGGGGTATTATGTGAATATGAAAGAAAACAACCTGCATTTTGTTCTGTATATTCTTGTGTTATAGAAGTCAAAAATACATGCTGTTACTATACTGTATAGGCCCTTGTGATTCATATACAATTATAGTTTCAATTGTGTGATAGTTATGTTTTGTAATCTCAATTGTAGATTCTATGGCATATAGAGTCGAATTGGTACGGCAAAATATCTTTGAGAATTGAAGTTTATGGCGGTTCTTCAGGTATGTTCTGGCAATTCACTGAAATACTATTTGTTCGCTAAGGAATGTTGTCCCATGGTAGCGGTACGCATGAACCTGGGATATCACAATGCTGATAGCCTCACAACCCTGGACAATAATATAATAATTTTCTTGTTCCTTGTGTTTCAATTTTAGATCAAATAAAGTATGGCAACCCAGGAGTTGCTAACAATATACCTTTCTCTTATCACTGACTACACCTCCATCCATCGCTGTGCCATACATGGATTTGATGGACTGACATACCAAGCAAGGTAAATATTGCAGGCTACATGGTATATGTTCAGTTTATTATTATGTCATATTAGGACTGTTGGACATTATTTTTTTATTCAGTAATTCCCCTATATGGGAATGTGATAAAATTCGATGTTAACCCTCAAGTAAAGATTTCACAAAATCAATGGAAATAACGCTGTACCTCCACTGGTTTCAATTCTGTAGGAGCCGTGTATAGCAAAATTATATGCATTACCATTTCATTTTTGTTGATGATTGTTCGATGGTGTTTTGGTGTTAGAAGATAATTGATACTAATTATTGGCCCACGTACTGAAGACACATAACATCCCAGATAATAGCAACAAGTGTTGGGAATGCGGATAAGTCGACAGGACATGGTCGCTTAAATGAGGCAGCTTCCTGGTCTGCACGGAAAAATAACCAGGACCAAATGCATTTGGCAAGAAAGATGTTTGTCGGAGCGATTTCACTCAAAGTCGTCGTGATTATAATTAGTGGGTGAAGACCAATTCTGTGTCCTGTAGTTCCGACGGGCAAAAATTCGATCATTACAAAATAAATGGACTAGTCAGGGTTAGCTGGATTAATAAGCAAGGCTTCTACAGTTTACCCTGTCACGTTATATGCATCACATCATTTCCATGCGGTCATATATAACTTTTAATGTGTGATTAAGATTAATTGTTTAACAAATTATTCATTTCATTAGAGACTCGCTGGTGGAAAATGTCCTATCACCAACTGTAACTGCGCTTTACATCCGCATTCATCCAAAGACATGGTATGCAACATATCTTTGAGAATTGAAGTTTATAGCTGTTTTTCAGGTATGTTCTAGCAATTCACTGAAATACTCTTTGTTCACTAAGGAATGAGAAATGACTGAGAGATCCATCTGACTGAAATATATAGCGAAAATTTTTCAATAAGTGGCTTATGTAAGAGCGAGTTTTTGATTTAGAAATAAATTCTTTACACCCTACCAGCGGGTTTGTCAGGTTTTTTACTAACTTAGGTGCATTGGAAAACAAGTAAAAATAAGACGTGTTTTAGAAGTTATACCTGGACGAGGAATCCAGCATATCATTATGAGGAACAAAGCTATTATAGCGGTATATACTCAGGGCTATCACAATCAAGTTTAGTGTTATCGCTTTATTTTAATGTTTGCTGCACGGTCGGATTGTCACAATTAAAGGAAAATCAAGCGAAAAGTTTCACACGTACAAAAGTATAGGTATGGAACTGGGGCCGGTTGTTCGAAAGATGGATAACTTATCCAACGGATAAGTCCTATCCAACGGATAAATCTGGATAGTTATCCATTGGATAAAAACGCGTTGCAGGAAGCGTGGATAGTGAAGTGGATAGCTATCCAATATATAAGTTAAAATTTACCAGAAGAAAACAGGATTATTCTGAAATTTCGTACCACAACGTCAGCTGTTGCTAAGCATTTACAACATTGAATTCATAATCATTACGAATTCTCGAGTATAGTTACTGAATGGAAAAGACTTGAACAAGTGATTTGCTCGAACTTTGCACTTCACATCATAGTGATTTTATTAATTAAACACATTGCAATTTTATTCCTTGACCTTGCAACGCTTTGCCTTTCGAACCCATAGCAAATTTAGAAACACTATTTTAATGTTCGTGAATGAAATTACTTAGATATTAGCAAGTTTCCTTGGAATAGGTTGAATTTTTCTTTGCATATTCGCGTTTATAAACTGATTAGAAGCGTATAGTAAATTTACCACCTGTTATAAATGCGAGGATGTCCAAAAATCGCCGGTCGAACGGAATGTGTAGGCAACGTGAAACGCTGCTGCGACAAATTGCACTTCGAAAACATTTTTAATATATAGTGAATACAATCATGATGTGTATTAGTTTGTTGAAACACAGTAAGAGGAATATTGCATTTTTGTCCTATTTTATATAAATGTTTACAGTGTTACCTTGTATCTTTGAATTTATCCACTGGATAGTGGATTTAAACCACCTCCGGACCTTGGATAAATTTATCCGGTAGATAGCGATTTTTATCCTCTGGTTAAAGTTATACAAGCTTCGTGCAACCCAAATCACACGCTGGATAAAACTTATCCGTTGGATAGTGAGTTATCCGTTGGATAGCGACTTATCCACCTTTCGAACAACCGGCCCCTGTTCTTTTATTTATCGGAATAACTAGTGATGTGATCTTACATGAAGCATTTTCAGTCATGCTGCTAAACTGTCGTGCTGGCTTCGCCACTGAGTATTTTATTTGCTCGCAGAGCCTCGTCTGCCGAGCGTGACCGTCGGCCAGTCTTCACCATGTACGGTGACAGTTATTTTCTGCCTTTTAACTTGCCGACATGCAATGTTTCATTGCACGGTGAGTTTTCAACTTTACTGAAGGCGCTACTATACAATATGCAATTTTCCTTACAACTTGCAATGCAATTATAATTCCGAAAGATGTTAATTTGTAAAGAGTGTTCGAAATACTAAGGAAACGTTAGCAGATCGTAATAGATGTTCGTATTTGACAACTTTAGATGCCTCAGGAGTAGAATGGTTTTGCAATTTGCAAGGAAAGTTGCGTAGTGTAACAGCGCCTTGAGATTGTTTCGGAAAGCTGGTTAAATTTCGATGTAACTTGCAAACATGTAATGTTTCATTGCAATTGCGAGTTGAAAATAAGGGTCATTGGACGGAAGAACGGGACAAGTATCGTAGTTTTCAACATACCTTTTATAAGGGCGGAGACATTGATCTTCCATCCACGGTCGGTTTTATCATTTTTTCTGTTTTCTATCATTTCTTTATCCTACAAAAGACAAAAAAAACTTGTTAAATCGTGGATCAATCTAACACTTTTAAAAGCTTTTTCTCCTAACTGAACTAATTTTATTTATACCGTATAGTTCTGTCAGTTCTAAATTGTCCTTCATGGAGGTCCAGTAGGGGTCATCCCGTATTGATGCAGTGTTACTACAGGAGGAAACCTGAACTAAACTGACTTTATTTATGCTGGATAGCTGTATCAGTTCTAAACTTCAACCAAACTAATTCTAACAATTCGAAAAAGCTGGGACTTCAGACGAAAAAGGTCAGCCGATTTTGAAAAATCTTAGATGCGGGGTGTTATAAGGCGGTTAGTAATTTCATCATCACCTTCATCCAAGCATGTTCCAGAGCTTCTGAAACCGTGATGCATTTTCTGTGACCAACAGTAAGCAGTTTTGTTATAAGATCCCTAGCTTCACTGCTAACATTCTTCCAGAGGTTGTTCGGAAATTTATACGACCCTTCTTTGACTTGTTTCTCCAATGGGTTATT
>NW_021164008.1:0-14260 GCF_004324835.1 Dendronephthya gigantea | reverse complement strand
CGGATAACTTTGATGAATTAGTAGACATTCTCTGATTTAAAAAATATCAGTAAATGGCTTAGTGATAATAAATTGCAACATCATACTACCAAAACTAAACTTTTGTTTGTAGGCTCTTCGTATAACATTCAAAATAAACTAGGAAATAAGTCAGTGATCTTTGGAAATGTACCAGTAACCCGTTATAGATCTTTTAAATGTTTGGGCGTCGAGATTGATGAACAACTTAATTGGGATCCCATATAAATGCAATAAGCAGAAAGGTAGGCGCGGGAATAGGTGTAATGAGACGAGTTAAACCCTTTGTTTCTGAAGAAACCATGCACACTATTTACAAAGCTTTAATTCAACCATACTTTGACTATTGTTCCCCTCTTTGGGACAATTGCGGTCTATTATTGAAAGAAAAGTTGCAAAAATTTCAAAATAGGGCTGCTCGGGTGTTAACGGGGGCAGACTACAATACAAGCTCCTCTGAACTCCTGGAGCAGCTTAGATGGAAAAATCTCGAAACTAAATATAAAACTAACAAAGCAGTTCTCGTTTATAATATCCTAAATAACGGTACTGCTCCGTGCCTTCGCGAATCCTTTTCTGAGCGTAGTGTAATTGAAAATGGTTATAACCTGAGACATTACGATACTGATCTATCAATCCCGAGACCTAAGAAAGAAGTTTTAAAAATAGAGGAGCTGTATTATGGAATAGTCTGCTCAATCGATTCATTGTTTCAAGAGGCTCATAAATTCAAGTAGTTAAATCTGCATATTATATATAGTTTATATTTGTATAGTGTAATTAAGTAGTCACACATAAGTTAGACCTTCGTTACTGATGCGCTATCAACACGTTAGTTGTACGGCACACTTACTCATTTGCGTATGATTAGCGTACTCAACCTATTAGTACAGTACATTTAGCGTCCTTCTGGCGTATTTAGCGTATGACTAGCTTATCTGTACCGTATAAACCATACGTCCAAACACGCACAAGATTTTTAAGCATGCTTAAAAAAAATTTTCTTCCTCGGCGTATACCAGCGTATGTGACCGTGCTTGGAACGTGTATAACTTACGCACGACGTACCACCAGCATATTTTAGCGTATTCCGGCGTATGCGTGATATTTATCATACGCTGCCATACGCTAATTCGATACGCAACAGTGTGACAGGGCCTTTAAATAGCTATTTCATTTTTGTGATTTAGTGAGTTTGGTGGTAAAATATTCGCTCTGAAACCTGTGGTTAAAGTTCTACCAAAGCTATTTGATCACAGTGATAAAAACGTTCGAGAGGAGGTAATCTATTCACGCATTCCCTCGTGAAAATTGGATAAACTTGAAATTGCGTAGAAACCACCCTTCGATCGGAGTGTTTCCATTCATTTCCGCTTGATTTTTCCAATTTCCACTCGTGTCGTAACTGTATTTTAAGAAGGAATACTTACTTACAGTAATACTTACAAGTAATACCCACCCGTCTATACATGTAGCTGATTCCATCGTTTACTGTGATATCTCGTATCTCTTTCACAGACAAAGTTGTTGGCAATTGAAATCTACAAGTGGATCAAGGATGCGGTGAAGGCTCAATTGACAAACATTAAACCTGTCCAGGTAAAATTTGCTGTTTTTTTACTGTTTTTTTATTAAGCTGTACTAAGAGGTTCAACAGTTTCACTACCGCTACCATCGAGGAAACATTAACCACATGCATTAACCAATCAAATACGTTGGAAAACACTTGGAAAAAACAAATTGGAACCTCGCTAATATTCAATAAACATCCTCTAAAACTGATGTTTAAAAAACAATCTTTATAAATTAGTGGCTTTTTCGAGATACAGCTATCTGCCATTACGTGTCCTCACAACAATTACGATTCCGACTACGCGGTCGATCATGTACAACCAGTGCTGTGTTTCTCCACCAAAGTTGGTATATAGAGGTGTGGTCTGCAGACTCCATAGGAGCCTTTCTTTATATATGTTTCTGCAAAACTAGGGACTGTAAAGTGGAAGACGACGGATGTTTTTGGCATAGTGATTTAATCATACAATAGCATATAAAAACATCTTCTAGTTGACGAATCTCACCTTTACAACCCTCCACTTTGTTTTAGATGAAAGAGTTAGAAGAGGAGTGGGCTAAACTGGACCCAGCGTCACCCAAACCAACTAGATTTACGCGATCACAACAAGGAAAGCAAGCACAGGCACCACCGCCCAGTGAAGCAGTTGGGAGCACTAGTGGAGAAATTGTCGAAGAAGGTATTGGAAGGCAACTGGGCGAATATTCATTATAGTTAAGTTCAATTTCACGAAACGTGCGTAGGTTTGCGCGTGTAAGAGCGGTTCTCCGCTAGACGGAATTTTTTGAAGAAATGAAATTTTCCGCTTGGTCTCTTTTCAACTGAAGGAATTCGACAGGAGCGGATCCACTTGACAGATCACAATAGACCCTTCCGGTCATTACGTCAGAACCAATAAATATGGAAATGAGCCATAACACGAGAATGAAAAACCCGAGCCTCGTTTTCACGTCATGACGTATTTTCACGTTTATTAGTCACAATGAAAAATTCTTTCTGACGCATGTGTTGAAGAAGGATGTTTCACATCTTTTCACATAGTTCGTGAGAGTAAAACTTGTTTTACTGAATGAAATCTGTTTCATTTAAGGTGGTTCTAAACTGGAAACGGTAAAGTTGTGACGTAATTACCGGAAGGGTGTATTGAAAAGGGAATCGAGCGAAAAATTTCCTTAATTGTTCTCTAAGCTGGGGTTGCTACCACTTTTTGAAATTTTAAGAAAATTTCTAGGCCCAGTTGTATAAAAGCCAATTAAACTTTTAACTGTAGTTAAGAACAGAATTGGCCAATCAGAGTATTTCTGAGTTAACTAGGATTTAACTATGCAAAATGTAGTTAGAGTTTTATACAACCGGCCCCTGGAGATGAAAATGAGTAATAATTGTAGATCTACAGACACCCATATACTAATTTCCATCTCCAGAAATTTTCAAAAAGGGGGAGCAACTCCAGCTTAGAATAAACCCCAGCATTGAGCTGTTTGTTTGTTCGATTGCGTGTTTTCAGAAACATAGCGGAATCCGTTGAACAAAAAATGTGGGGGGTGGGGGCAGTGGCAATTTCTCTCAGCACAAAGAGAGCGATTAAAACTGAAATATTCTGATAATTAGTTTTCTACAATGTTAATTTTTAGCTACACTATTCCAATTTCGTTTTTTGGTTGATTCTATATCTTCTTCGAACTGTTGTCCATTTCAGAATCACACGCTGTTGACGTTGATCCTTACGACCTACTTGATGCCGTTGATATTTTGTCTAAAATTCCTAAAGACTTTTATGAGAACATGGTAAGTTGTTAAGTAGAAGCATTATTATTTTCAATTCCATCGTGCATAATGTTGCATTGTGTTGACTAATGTTGATTACCAACGTTAAGTCTGTCGCTGTATCTTGCGTGTTTAGGCAGCAACAAAATGGTCAACAAGAAAAGAGGCATTGGAGCAACTGGACAAGCTGACATCCAATCCAAAGATTGAAGGTGGACAATATGGGGAGCTAATGGCCGTATTAAAGAAGGTGTGTTGTTATTGTTGTTAAGGTTTGTTCACGCAATCCAATTTTGTTCGGACAGAATCCGACATTGGATCTGACGGAATCCAATTCGGTTCTGTTGGCTGTTTTATAGTCTGTTGATCGACTTGCAATGTATATGGGCAGCAAATTAATTAAAGCCAATGCATGACATGACATGCTTTGCATTATCAAAATGAATCATTGAATTGGATCCAACAAAATTGGATCATGTGAATAGATCTTTACTTGACACTAATGTTTATTAACAATTGCTGCATTTACTTACGATTACCAAACATGAGGTCATCTCATTTAAGCTTAATTCCGCGTGCGCTTTTCTGGATGAAATGTCAAATGAAACACCTGTTCCTTTTGAAATGCGACCACTATTAACATATCATTTCTACATGAGTGGTGCCAATTCGCAGGAAACGGGGAAAAAGCGCCTCGTTATGGGGTGCACGTATATTCTTGCTTGAAGATTCAATATATGTAGGATGCTCTATCCACTGCTAATTTCGAGACCACTTAATTTCTTATGTATCAAAGTCAAATTTTTCGGGTGGTTTCAGGTAGCTATACTATGTTACAATATTGAAGGATTTTTTATACATTTTTGTAGTAAACTAACAAACATAGCTACATCGTCCACCGGAGTCAGCACTGGACTGACCGCGTATATTTTTATCACCTTTTAGGCAATTACAAAAGATAGCAACGTGATGGTTGTTGCTCTGGCTGGAAAGTGTGTGGCTGGACTGGCAACCGGTCTTCGTTCGAAATTTGCTCCGTATGCAACATCGGTTGTTTCAGCTATTTTGGAAAAGTTTAAAGAAAAGAAAGTAAATGTTGTCACATCCTTAAGAGAAGCGATCGATGCGGTGTATACAACGGTATAATTTTTATATATATATATTAATTATTTTATTATTAATAGTTTTTAATAATATTGTTAATAATAATGTACATTTAATGGTCTTTAGACAAATATAGCGGCCATCCAGGAAGACGTGACCACGGCCATTTCAAGCAAAAATCCCTCCGTAAGGGAAGAAACAATAAAGTTCTTAACTCGAGTGGGCTGCAAAAGTAAGCCATCTGACCTACCCAGACAGGTGTTGAAACCAATTTGTGCAAGTCTGTCGAAGGTAATGTGTGGTGGTATACGTTTTTCATTTATTTCAATATTTCTCGATGCAAAATTCCTTGTAGAAAAATGGATTCCTCACTGCTTTATATAATCATGTTAAATTATATGGTTCTTTTCTACCATCTTATTTAACCTCCTATTATTTTTAAGAATCTATATATTATTATCCACATAAATTTCTAGAAGGCTGAATTTCATGTAATTTTACGGAACTACTTGGTACATGCAGCAATGAACAGAACTATTTTTATATAGAGCATGGATGATACGTCTGCCCCAGTGCGTGATGCGGCTGCAGAGGCATTGGGTACATTATTGAAACTGCTAGGCGAGAGAGCTATGGGCCCTTTTGTTGACCAACTTGACAAGATTAAACTTGATAAGGTATTTTCAATCCTGTTTTTAAATTTGCCTGGACCACCCATGATGTAAGCCGCATTAATTAACTATAAAGTAGACTTGATTAGCATATTTGACGAACTCGGTGAAACTGTGACCGAACCGACAGGTATCATATAACACGTTCACACGTGTGTAGAGGAATGATAATAACAGAGAGTCAGTCGAAGTCAGATACTATAGAAGTGTAGATCACTGGCGTAATGTTTGTATAATAAAAGTAAAGTGTTGAAGGAACCCGTGTTTAGTTTTAGCACTGTTGTGTGCAACGATATTACAAGAACCTGTGGCCGCAAGGCTAACACTGACACGCCTCATTCTTTCCTAATTTCCCAGGTAAAAGAATTTGCAGAGAAAGCGGAGGTTAGCACCGCGCCCAGTCGCGGAGGCGGTGCTGCTCCAGCTCCAGCTGCTGCTAAAGCGCAGCCTGTGAAAAAAACAGAAACTAAGTCTGCAGCTCCAAGCGGTCCAACCTCAAAATCTACAACATCTGAACCGAGTAAGAAACCCAGTACCGCTGGAGCTAAAGCTAAACCACCAAGCTCGTCTACCGACACAGCAAAGAATAAGGTAAGATAATCTGATTTGTTGACGGCATAGCTTAGACCACGTAGTTTGTGTGTTTGTTTCGTAGCTTTATATAAAGACCTACATGTAGCTACTGTTTATGTCTTGATCTTTAAGGGTAATTCAGTTTCATTTGTGGTTGATCAAAGGTTAATTTTTAGTTTTGAAATATCTGTGTGCAATATCTACTATACATATTTAAAATGCAGTTTCGTTTCGTTTAAAAAAGAGTCGGCCTGTAATTTTTCTGTTGCATCTGTTTATAGCCTGCTGGTAAAAAAGGATCTGGTGGTAAGAAAGCTGCTAAAACTGATTCAGCGACATCTTTCAAAGATGATGAAGTGATGAAAGAAGCAGAGATGACGGTAATTTTCTCTTTACTGAATATTATTTGCATGCATGGAGTTTTCTTTTGTGTAAATTGTATCTAAAACACTCATGATGTAAGTACCGATGCGGTACAAGTGATACCAAAGGCTATTTTTTCTTCTTGGGACCTGACGTGTAAAATTCACAAATTCAACTTAGGGTGTTAACTCAAAATAAATTATTCTGCATGGTTGGTCATTTTAGTCGTATATATATAGGTAACTGCATTTAAGGGATCACTTTTTGTTATCAATTTGATAAGATCTTTCTACACGTGACTTAGCAATTGTTGACTGGCAAATCCAGCGCAAATCAGCTCGTTGCAATAAAATAAAATCGTCAAACTATTCACCTCATTTTATAACCCAACCCGAGTTTACGTGAGAATGGTACGTGAAACATATATACGTGAAACTTAAAACTATTTATTGTCTCATTCATATACGTCTTTGAAATCCATGCATATATAGCTGCATGTATATATTACTTTGGACTATATCTTAAGTTCCCACTTTAGTTCTTGATACTATTTTTTTTTCATTCATCGTGAAGCCGGAGGAAGTAGACGCCAAAGCTGAAGAACTCATCCCGGCCAATATCCGTGAACAATTCGCCAGCACGAACTGGAGAGAGCGGTTGGCTGGGACAGAAGCCTTAACACAAGTATGAAATAATAAAGTAGCTATTGTGTAACATCGATCGTTTGAATTCAGCGTGTATATTTGAATACATTTTTTTGTTTGCCAATAAGACCGTTTCAGCTTGCATGCAAATTAACTCATTTCAGATGTTGTGATCATGGAATAGCCAATAAAACATAACCATTTCTGACCATGTGATTTGAATACAAGCTGAAAAGGTCTATTCCAGTGACCAATTCAGGTCAATTCAGATGACAGTTTATTAACCAAGGACGAATTTTCAGATTTCACTTCGGCATGTACCTGAAATTTAAGGGGTTTAGAATCTGAATAATTGTGTAATTTTAGATTAATTAATCTCGCTAATGAAACGCTAGCCATGCATGCATTTTGCGTTCGTTCTCTGTATTTTCGTTTTCTTGTGTGCTTTAGTTTGTAAACGATTTGGATCCAAAAACTCTACCGTCCCAAGTTTTGATCAGAACCATGGCAAAGAAGCCTGGCTGGAAAGAAAGCAACTTTCAGGTATTATCGATATTATATATGGGTCGCATTGAACGGACCCTCGTTGAATTGGTGTCTGATCTAACCGTATAGGCTATTGAGTAGAAACTTAATAATCTTAGCTTATTGGTTTTAGGTTTTGAAGAACAAGTTCAATCTGTGCGCTGTCATTGCAACACTTTCAGCTTCGTTTTCCAAGAGAAGCGCATTTTATGCCATATCTGGCCTCGTGGAGAAGATCGGTGATATCAAGGTATGGGCTATACTCGTGTTCATGTGGTTTAATGAAGTGAAGTAGCTACAGTACAACAGGACTGAATTGCTATTTTCACCTGTAGTATATACTTTATTTGGTATACCTTATACCAAAGTTTATTCGTTGATTTGATATTATGTTTTGATACAAATCCAACCATGCATACTTTTGACTAAAAGAAACTTTTTTTCGCTTCTGGAAATAAAAATGATATGCCCATATTAATTTCAATCAAAAGTTAGTGTTTGTTCAGTTGTAGCTTAATATAAATGAGAGACGAAGAAGTCAGTCGTTGCCTTTAAAGGAAACGTGCAAGTGTAAGTGTATTTTTATGTCATAGTTGAAAGAGCAATGTAAGGAGACATTAATGGTTTTCGCCGAGAATCTTTCACTGAACTATGTTAGCTTAAAGGTGAGCATTTCAAGAATATAATTTTAAAAAATGATTAAATGCTGTATCCAGTTTTTTTTTAACTAATAATAAATAGTGCATGTGTTTGCGTGTTGGAGGATTTCCGCTCTAAATGAATTAAAATCCTAGGTCACGGTTAAATCAGTCGATTGGAGAGTTCCCGTACCGCTGTGCATGAGGACAGCGTCAGGATACGTAATGATATTGTAGGTCCCATGTACGTACGTTTATCGTTCCTATTTGTTTACATTCTGACGTTGTCATTCGAGGTATCGGGCTGTGCCAGTGGACAGAAAAATCCAAAGGTTCTGTCAGAGAGTCTGAACTGGTTGTCAGATGCAATTAAGGCGTTCGGTATGAAGTAAGTGTGGTTGAATTGAAAATTAAAATGCCCTAGCTATCCTTGTTTGGTGTAGACTTGCTTGAGCCTTTTTTCCCGTCTTAAAAAAGAAAAGAAATTTGTTCATTGTAGATGTTCATTGACCAATGAAGTGCTTTGAAATTATTTTTTCGCCGCTGACCAACAACAATACAACGCCGACTGTCAGCGACATATGAGAACAAAACTTAAGGTGGCTCGCCGCTGGGATTCTTCAGGTTTTTTCGGTCACCCTGGATGCTAAAAACAGTAGAAGTGAATTTTTAGTTACTGGTGGGCCGTTGTATAAAAGACACAGAGGTGGCCAATCAGAGTCGTGTATTTCTGAATATTTCTGAATATTTCTGTATTTCTGAACTAGGATTTACCTATGCAGCGTGTAGTTAAATAGTTTCATACAATGCGCCCCAGGCGCATAAAATTCGAAACAGTTTCTAAGGATCCCCTTTTTGGAAGCCCCTGTATTATGGTGGTCACATAGATATGTGCGAGTGTTCATTGACTTTTTTTAAGGTTTGACATTAAGCCACACGTCAACTACATAAAGCAAAGTCTGGCCCACACAAATCCGGTACGTACTGGCTCACATACTGTGCTACAGATATCACAATCGTGATGCCTATTCCGAGTTACTTTTCCGTCCTACTTTTCGAGTGGCGTCTGCAAGGAATTCTGGTCTTAATAGTCACGCCGGAAAAAAATTTGAAATTGAAATTCCCCAAGGCCCGTTTACATTTGCAACTTTGGCTGCGATTTTCGTCTTTTGATAAATGTGAACGAGTAATTACGAAGTTACAAATGACTGAAATGAGTTGATGCACAAGAGCTCTTATTTCATTATCTATCTGTAACTAATGCACTCGTTCACATCTATCAAAAGGAGAAAATCGCAGCAATAATCGCAAATGTAAACTGGCCTTTACAGGCGTCACTTGTTACATGATTATGAAAAAGGTCTGTTATTATTAGTATCAGCCCCCTTCCACGCTCAGGTATAATCGTCACCCTGTGACCAATGCCCCATCTCTTACCCGTGTGTGCATGAACTATTTTCTCACGGCGTGTTCCGGGTTGAGTGGGCCGAAAAAGTTAAGGTACTGTATTGTTATCATATCATATCACAGAGCTTGTACGACCATGAAACCTCTCCTGAAATGTTTTGAAATGTCCTTGAATTTTTCTTGAGGAGTTATGTTCCACATCTATAGGCCGAGGGGCCTTCCTCGTATTATAATCCCGTCAATAAACATGCCTATTGACACTTAAGGTATTATTATTTCTTCCCAGGCTGTTCGCTCTTCCGCTATATCAGCACTTGGTGTGATCTTCATGTACACTGGTCCCAGTCTCCACATGTTCTTTGAAAGTGAAAAGGCAACCCTATTGCGGCAAATTGATAGTGAATTTGAAAAGGTTTGCGTAACCTCCCTATAAATTGTCGATCTCTGTTAGTTAAATGTGCGTGCATGCAATAGTAAACGCTGGGGGAAGGAAAGCGATTAAGTTACTTGCGTGAATTTGAAATTATATTAAAAATTTCAACGATAGGTGAATTCGCAGTTATTAGTGGTGGATTACTGCCAACTAAGTAGGAGATTGAGATCATTTCTTTGTCCTTTCTGATTACACGAAATTTAAATAATCAAAATTGAGGTTTAAAATTAGTCAACCCCATACTTTTACTGTCCGATATCTAAGGTCGGGATTATACTGTCCAGTGTCACTATACTTCAACAAAAGGATTTAAAGTCGCGCATTTAAACATAACTAGTCTGCCAAAACATATTGATGAGCTTAGGTTATTTATGAAAGAAATATCATTCGATATACTCTGTCTAAACGAAACAAGACTAGATAATACAATTAATGATAGCATTATTAAAATACCAAGTTATGATATTGTGCGAAGAGACCGAGATCGAAATGGTGGGGGCGTTGCAATATATATAAGAACTACCATTAATTACAAAAACCTTATTGAACTTATTCCAGTGAATTTAGAAGCTATCTGTATCAAAATTCATAAACCTAAATCAAAACCAATCATAATTGGTACATGGTATCGCCCACCAAATTCTAACATAACTTGTTAGATAACTTTGAAACGTTACTGCAAAACCTGAGATACAAATTTAGATCTCATCATTACTGGCGATCTAAATTGCGATATGCTGACCAAAAACCCTAGTAACAACACAAAAAGACTATCAGATTTAATTAACGAATACCAATTAAAACAACATATTACAGATCCAACTAGAATAACGCAAACCTCACAGACTTTAATTGATATTATAATGACGAGAGCTTGCGACACCAAAATCACTGACTCTGGAGTAATACATCTAGGATTAAGCGACATAGTTTGGCATACATTTGTCGTAAAGTGGAATTCCCAAAAACGAGCCAAAAATAATTGAAACAAGACAGTTCAAATACTTTAACTCTGCTACTTTTCAATACGATCTGAAAATGGGATTTCAAGAAAACTATAATTATTATAACTATACTGACCCGAACCAGGCATGGGAGGTATGGAAAACGATCTTTCTTGATATCGCAAATATACATGCTCCTCTTCGGATCCGTAAAGTAAAAAGCGAACACTGCCCTTGGATGACAAATGAAATTAAAAACTTGGCGTATCATAAATTCTATTTGAAACAAAAAGCAATCAAATTTAATTCCTCCAATTATAACGAAGCCTATAAGCGCTGCCGAAATCAGCTAAACAAATTAATTAAAGAAACTAAGGTCCAATATTACAATGCTAAGCTACAAAACAGTAAAAACAGTAAAGAGGGATGGAATACACTAAATAATTTACTAAACAGGAAAACGAAATCTACGGTTGTAAATGAACTCAGTACAAGCCAAGGAAACAAAGTGACACAAGACAAAGATATAGTCAATGAATTTAACAAATACTTTACTTCTATAGGCCCTAAATTAGCAAACAACATTCCTGACCATAGTAATTATCCCGACCCCCTGTCATATATAAATCGGGTAACAGATATGTTTTACTTTCATAATATATCAGCTTATGATTTGAAAAATGAAATTAAAAATTTGGAAATAGGAAAATCAACAGGTTTAGATAAAATTTCCACTAAACTAATAAAACAAGCAGGCGATACGATAATCCAATCACTTCTGGACATATTTAACCTATCCCTTAGGACAGGTATATTTCCAGACGATTGGAAACTTGCAAAAGTTACCCCGATATACAAATCGGAAGACAAGACTCTTTGTGAAAATTACAGACCAATATCAGTTATTTCGAACATAGCTAAGTTATTTGAAAAATTAGTTAGTAAACAGCTGAATACATATCTGGAAAAAACTGATATAATTGTGAACAATCAATCAGGTTTCCGTCGCAATCATTCAACCGAAACCTCATTATTACAATCGACAGAAATGTGGTTGAAATCGATGGACCAGGGTCTGATAAATGGGGTCATATTCCTAGATTTAAAGAAAGCCTTTGACACGATTGATCATCAGATTCTTCTATCAAAACTTGAAGCTTATGGGATAAGGGATAATTCACTTAAATGGTTTCGGTCGTATTTAGAACAAAGGAAACAAATTTGCACTTTAAATAACTGTAAATCTAACATTAAAACAATTCACTGTGGAGTACCCCAGGGATCAAATCTTGGACCATTATTATTCCTTCTTTACATTAACGACTTTCCACACTGTCTAGAAACAACTCATGCTAATTTATTTGCTGACGATACAATTCTATCATGCCAAGGACAGTCATCATCAGATATAGAAAGAAAGCTCAATAAAGACCTAAAAAACGCTCAAAAATGGCTATCAGCAAACAAAATGACCTTAAATAGCAAAAAAACTAAATACATGATTATCGGCTCACGACAACGATTACAAAATCTATACCATGTACCACAAATTATAATAAACGGACATCAAATAGAACGAGTCAATAAAAAGGAAGTATTGGGCATAGTTATAGATGATGAGCTCAAATGGAACTTACATAATAAAGAGCAATGTAATAAAATTTCAAAAAACATTAATCTTTTAAAGAAAGCTAAAGATTTCGTTGGCTTAAATATACTACAAATTATGTATAATGCACTAGTTATGCCTCATTTTAACTATTGCTCAACTATATGGCAAAATAATAACAAAACACATTTAAATAAATTACATAAACTTCAGAAGCGTGCGGCTAGAATTATCACAAACTCAGACTATACTGTTAGATCCTCAGTCATCTTTCAAAAACTAAATTGGAAGCCCCTTGACTTAATTCTGAAAAAACGTGATCTTTTTATGACATTTAAAGCCATTAAAGGCATACTTCCAAAATATATAACAGATTTATTTCATACTTGTGAAAACAATGGCTATGAACTGCGCAGTAATAATTTAAAGCTGCTTCATCCTAAACCAAAAACAAATTATCTGAAAAACAGCTTTTCATATAGAGGCACAACATGTTGGAACAACATTCCAACAAACCTCCTGATTCGGTTAAGAGAATCGATGAGTTTAAGAAATGTTCATACTTTACTCAATAATTACATCTATTCCAGTTCTTAAACTTTTTCCGATACTACACTTAAATTTATTATTCAATTTCTGTAAATAGGTATAAGATAGTTTTGTTGTTTATATAATTAGTTTCTTATAAATGTAAATAGTACAACACGGCCCTTTGAAAAGCACACACGTGAAAGGTTACCGTGCCTAAAGAATAATAATAATAATAACAACTATTTTAAAATGCCACGTATAGCCGCGTTATATGATCGATTTCTGTTGTATTCGTCCATGAAATGCGTATTACAAACAAAGATTGACGAGTTTTTTTTATTAGGTCAAAGACGAGAAACCCCCAGCACCAACAAGAGGTGTGATTTCCAAAATTGCTGGTGCTGGTCAGGGGGAATCAACAACAGCAGATGATGCCGAAGACGATGGAGCTTCATCTGTGACAAACCTGGCTGATCTCATTCCAAGAACAGATATAAGGTATTATTTAGATCTTTTCAATTCGAATATGAATATACAAAGTATTTATTGGTGGAACGATGCCAGACTGGCCCCTTTATCTTTCGCCTTAATATTCATGGGTTGTGTCACAGGTAGTGTGTTGTAGGCTTTCTAAGTCTATACCCTAGCCTGCCCGCAGACCCCAGCCGAAAATTAAACGGGAAATTAGGGGTCTGCCAAACTGCAAGCTTTATCGTGTTCCGTGACGTCAGACCTCTTGCATAAATTACTATATAATGTGCTGTTGTCGACATTAACATTCATGGCGGAAGGAGTGTTGCCTCCGAGCTACAAAAAAAAGTCGACAACATCTCTTGTGTTTTGTGTTTCCGAGTGATCGAAAAAGCCCACGAAAGACATTTGGTGTCAGGCACGATTATACCAGTACCTTTTGGTCGCCGATTAAGCGTGTCATACAATATATATAGGCACTGCTTGATACACTAGTGATTTAGGCTGTTGGCAGGTTAATGTAAACATGGTGCCCTGAAAAGTATTTTTTCAAAGCCTCCTCTTGTCGTTGTGCTAGCTGCAGGGCCAATAAAGACAACAAATCGGGTACTATATATATTTTCCACTTCGACAATCGACATAGCTAATTATACTTTCGTTTTCATACGCGCGCGGTAAGAATAATTAAACGGCCGTTGGATCATTAGCTGCCCCATTAAATGTCATGAACTTTTATTAGGAATTTGTTAATTTAGGAACGTTGTCAATTTACAATAAAAATCGTTATAAGGAAAGCAAGAATAATTAGTATTGGCTAAAGTCAATTTAGATCCAATAATATTGTAGTTTCCATTTTCATGATCTCTGTACTTATTTGAGTATATATTTTTATATGTACCTTTTTTTTCTAATTTAGTGCACAGATAAAACCAGAGATCATCAGTGAACTAAGTGATAAGAAGTGGCAAATTAGAGGCGAAGCATTGCAG
>NW_021164007.1:0-14223 GCF_004324835.1 Dendronephthya gigantea | reverse complement strand
ATGTTCATTTTAAAGATTCGTTTCTATGTATGCTTTGTAGAACAGTTCAGCTCATAGGTTAACCCTATTTTGTCCTCATATATCATAATGTCAATATGCCGTTGACACACGATCATTTCCATACATCAATTTCGTGTTATCGAGTTACTCAAAGTTTACTTGCATGGAAATATGTGGGAATATCGGTTACAATTTTGTGCGATGAGCAGATGAGTACCTACCTGCTCGTAACTGCTCGTCTGCTCAATGAGATATTTCATACCCACTTGAAATTTTTGTTGATAAAAATGAAAATGTACAAAATGTATAGCGGCCGGAAAGAAAATTTCAGACATGGATTAAATTTAAAGTCTAATTATCATCATCGTCATAATCTTCACTGTCTTTATTTTGCTCGTATCTTCCGTGAATCTCGTGGTCGCTTAAAAGCCTTTATAAAAAACTTTCTCTTATCAACTGCAGCTTCTATTGCTTCTTCTGGGTCAAAATCATCATTTTGAATAAACGATTCTTTTGTGTGCATTATTTTCCTATGTACTGAATCTTTTCTTTAGTTGTCTTATCCACAAAAAGCGCTCTCTAGATATTTCTAATTCTTTCTGTAGTAAGTAAGCTTTCTCTTAGCAGATTGCTCGTCGAAACCTCTGTCGTTTATGAGGCGTTCTTTCATTTCCTCGAAAGCTGTGTTACTTCTTTGTTTTGCTTCTTCTATTAGTGGTATCCAGGGATTCATTTCTTCTCCAGATTCTAAGTCAGTCGTCGTCGAACTTCCTGACTGCTGAGTAGAAGTTGTTGAGACATCGTCACGGAAATCTCTTTCTTGACTGTCCGAGTCTGTGGCAGCAGTGTCTTGTTTCATCAAAAACCAAAAAACCTGATTGTTGGGCTACCTATGCAAGAATAGACAAAAGAGTGAACACGTTTAATGAGTATCTGTCTCAAAGGATAGTGCGCATGCGTATTACGTGTTTTTCTATGTCCCACAATCAAACGGTAAAAGTTTCGTATTTATATTTCGTCGTTCGTGCAGTAGTGATGGGCGATACCAGCTTTTTCAAATCGATACGATACCGCTTCGATACCAGACAATTTGTAGTGGTATCGATACCAAATTTCGATACCGATACCAGAAATTTGAGCCGTTTTTTACCGTTTGTAATTTCATATACCAAACCATAACGTGCATTTATCCACTCACATTTTTGGCTTTTCCCTTTGTTTTTTCGCGAAATGAAAAATGGGCAGAAATTATTGTGATTGGTAGCGTATAATTAAAGAACTAAGGAACAAAAAAGTGACGAACAAAAAAAAATAAATCAAATTTTTTATACTTTTTGGTGGAAAACGCTGACCTAAAATACTGTAGGCTCAGTATCGAAATTTTGCAGCTACTGGTCAAGTATCGATATTTACTGCAAATCATAAATATCGGTGAGTATCGATACTTGGTATCGAAGTATCGCCCATCACTATCGTGCAGGAACTGATGACTGATCAACTGATAACTTAAAATTTTCATCCGCTGCGAAACGAAATCGGCTGTGTCATATCAGTTCTGTAAGGAATTGGTATATTATCGACGGTTAACTGAAGAGGCTTAGGTAAGACGTCAATTAAATTTATTACTTCCAAATTCCAAGTAGTTGCTGTGCCCTTGTTGGCTGCACCAATGAAGAAAGAATCTGAGGTGCCCCTTGGGAAATGTCTAGCAACGAACGGGTTCAATTGTTAATTAATGTGCGAAGACTTCTTAGTAGTTGCTGTGCCCTTGTTGGCTGCACCGATGAAGAAAGAATCTGAGGTGCCCCCTGGGAAATGTCTAGCAACGAAAGGTTCATTTTAGTTGTGAAGTTTATTTAAGGCTGTTTGGTCAGAAAAACTAACAGACTTATCTGTTTTAGAATGGATAACACTTGCAGGACTTGTTTAAAACAGTTCACAGAGCTGCGAAGTTTGCGTCGTCATGAACGGTCTATTCATGGTGAAAGAAGGTTTTGTTGTGATCATTGTGGCGAGTCTTTCAGACGAAAAGATGCTTTGAGGCGGCATCAGAAGCGTCATCAAAAAATGATTACACACACGTGCAACAACTGCATGAAAGATTTCCACCGTCGAGATAAATTAGTAGAACATCAAGTTCATTGTCAAAGGAATCCACTGAAGAGAAAGCGTAATGAAGGCGATAATAGTCCGGCCCCAAAGAAAATGCGAGTTCAAATTGGAGAAGGTGAACCCGATAATCAAGTCGAAGAAGATAACCCTTGCAGTTCTACTTCGGCGTTTGAAGATTCTTTGAAGAAGATTGAGTTGAAACCCGGAAAGATCAGAAACAGGACGTGTCCCACTTCTTACGCGGCAAGACAAAATCCATTTTGAGTCACCTTTCCAACGAATTAGCAGAGAAAAGAGGCATCAAATGGTTCATCACTGTTAAAGTACGATTCGTCAAACCTAAACCCAATGGCGAGAGTCTGACTACCGAATCCCACTTCCGCAGTCTCTGCATGAAAACAGTAGACCAGCACGAACTGCATAATCAACTAGAGGAGGCCAAGCAAAAAATGACCCAGTCACTTTTATTTCAAAAAGAAGGAAGTGGTTGGGTATTAGACGAAATCCTTCATCTTGACCTGAGTATAGCTCAGTATACTCCAGTAAAAGGATCCAGCTACGTCCCTCTCCCTAGCAAGATAAACGCCAAGAAAGCAGTAATCAACATCAAGAATTCTGATAACAAATGCTTCATGTGGTCTGTCCTCGCCGCTCTTCATCCAGTGAAACAGAGTGCAGAGAGATTGCATCATTATCAACAGTTTCAAGATGAACTAGATTTTGCTGGCATCGAGTTTCCTGTTACTGTTGACAAGATTGGAAAATTTGAGCGTCAGAACAATATTTCCATTAACGTGTTTGGCTTCGAAGACGTGCTTTTCCCCTTGTATATCACAAAAGAACACTTTAATACCCATGTGAATCTGTTGCTATACTCCCAGGGAGAAACTAGGCATTACTGTCTTATAAAAGATCTGAATAAATTCCTTTACAGTCAAAACCGTTACAAAGGTCGTATGTATTACTGTCGGTACTGTCTACATGGATTTATCCGAGAAGACCTACTTCAAGACCACGAGCCCCACTGCTCACAACACGGTCCTCAGCGTATTGAACTCCCGAGTGAAGATAACGCCCAACTGGTCTTTAAAGAATACCACAAGCAGTTGAAAGTGCCCTTTGTGATCTATGCTGATTTCGAAAGTCTTACAGCAAAGATTGACTCAACCCACCAAATCCTGAAAATCCTCCACTGAAAAATACCAACACCACCAACCATGTGGATTTTCCTACATTGTTGTATCCGACCATGAGAAGTACTCCAAACCGCCTGTTGTGTATCGTGGAGAAGGCGCCGTCGATAAATTCCTAGAGTGTCTAGAAGAAGAACAAAAATATATTCAAGAGAAACTTGATTGGGTCGAACCCATGCGCATTGAGAGAGAAGAAGAGCAGGCATTCCAAGATTCAGTCAATTGTCATATCTGTGGGTTTGAGCTGGGTGCTGATCGTGTTCGTGACCATTGTCATCTCACCGGAAAGTACCGCGGAGCTGCACACAACGACGATTAAACTATAGTTTTAATGGTCGAGTACCCGTTATTCTTCACAATCTACGCGGTTACGACTCTCATCTCATCATGCAAGGACTTGGTAAACTTAAAGACAAGAAGATCAACTGCATTCCAAACAACACCGAAAAGTACATCTCCTTCTCCATCAATAATCTGGATTTTATCGACTCTCTGCAATTCATGAATGCATCGCTGGAGAAGTTAGTATCCAATCTAGCAAAGGATGGTGTTGACAAGTTCCCCACTCTAAAGAAATACATCGACAGCGATAAAACACCCATTTTGCTGAGAAAAGGTGTCTACCCCTACGACTACATGGATTGTACAGAAAGATTTGAAGAACCAACCTTACCACCGGAGTCATTTTACAACGTGTTGAATGATGAACACATTTCAGACGAAGATTACACCCACGCGATGAATGTATTTAATAATTTTACCTGTCGGAACATGGGTGATTACCATGATTTGTACTTGATGTCAGATGTTCTACTTCTCGCAGACGTGTTTGAAAATTTCCGAAGTGTGTGTCTCAAAGCTTACAACCTAGATCCTTGTCACTTCTACACAAGTCCTGGACTAGCCTGGCAAGCTTGTTTGAAAATGACCGATGTTGAACTCGAGCTTCTAACTGATCCAGACATGTACTTATTCATCGAAGAAGGTCTTCGCGGTGGAATTTCAATGATTAGCAACCGCTATGGTAAAGCCAACAATCCATACGTTCCCGATTATGACCCAGAACAAGAGACCTCCTACGTGATGTATCTTGATGCTAACAACCTCTATGGCTGGGCTATGTCACAACCTCTACCCACAGGTGAATTTGACTGGCTAACCGACCAAGAGATTGCAGAACTTGACATCACGGACGTTGCGGACGATGACGATGAAGGCTACATATTGGAAGTAGACCTACACTATCCGTCCGAATTACACGATCTTCACAACGATTATCCTCTAGCACCAGAGAAAATGAAGATTTCTTCAGAAATGTTGTCACCATACTGCCAGGATCTGTCGGAAAGTTTGCAACTTCGTGGTGGGGCTGTATCTAAATTGGTGCCGAATCTCCGGAACAAGACCAATTATGTAGTCCATTACCGCAATTTAAAGCAATACCTGGCACTTGGCATGAAGTTGACAAAGATCCACCGCGTTTTGGTATTCCAACAAAGCCCGACACCGCAGAAATTGGTGTTTAAGACGTTTCAACCCGAAAATCTAATCGCTGGTTCACAATTGTGCATTTCTGTATCGCCCTATCAAAGAGAAACCTTTTGAATATCTTAAAAAAGTTCAATTTTTCTTCTGAATACGCATTCTGCAATCTTTGACAGCTCATCAAACACATCTGACCGCTGTGAAATGGCCATTTTGAGGCTTAAAGTATACACAAGGTTATTAATTCAGACGATTCGTTTTTACCGTGAGCAAGCTTCAAATCTTTTGTGCAAGACATATTTTCTTGAATATTTATAAATCTTTTTCCTCACCAAGTTTGAAGTCTAAGTATCGAGAATTGCGGCTAAGCCTATACCAATTTCCGCGGTGTCACAAAGCCCATGGTTAAAGACCTACATCGATTTCAACACCGAGAAACGAAAACATGCAGCAAACGACTTCGAGAAAGATTTCTACAAGTTGATGAATAACTCGGTGTTCGGAAAAACCATGGAAAATTTGAGAAAGCGCGTCAACGTCAAGCTCGTCAACGATAAGACGAAACTATCGAAACTAACAGCATCTCCATCCTTTGACTACTTCCGCATATTCTCTGAAGATTTAGCAGCTGTCAACATGAAGAAGACGAAGCTTTACCTAAACCGTCCAATCTACGTCGGATTCACCATCCTGGATCTCTCCAAAGTACTCATGTATCAGTTTCATTACGAGTACATGAAACCCAAGTATGACTGCAACGCAAAGTTGTTGTTCACAGACACGGATAGCCTTTGTTACGAGATAAAGACCGACGACGTTTATCAAGACATGTTGCAAGACATCGATCTCTTTGACACATCCGAATACGCACGAGACCATCCACTGCACAGCCTGACGAACAAGAAAGTCCTTGGCAAAATGAAAGATGAAACGCATGGCATACCCATCCAAGAGTTTGTTGGGTTGCGACCGAAGATGTACTCCATTCTCTATACCGAAAACGACAAGCAAGTGGAGAAGAAAACGGCTAAAGGCATAAAGAAGTCCGTCACAAAACGAAAGCTTCGGCACATCAACTACAAGGAATGTTTGTTTGATAAGAAACGGACAATGGCCAGCATGAATCAGATTCGAAGTGAACGCCATGAAATCTACTCCATTAAATTGAACAAGATTGGTCTTAGCCCTTATGACGACAAACGCTATATTATAAAGGATGGAGTGAACACTCTTGCTTATGGACATTACCAAATCATAAGCACAGACGAGTGAAATATCAACGGTTTTATTGTTGTTGAGCAATACATAAGTTACGTTTTAAAGTTATAAATTATTGCAATTGCATGAAATACAAAGTTATGTTACAATGTTACGTGTTTATAAAGTTGAAGTTACATGTTTATTTATATTAAGAGGAGGTTTTTTTCATGTTTGGAAAATGCTCAAACCTTATAAAATCATAATATTGTACGCATGCGTGGATGCATTAAGGTGTGTTTTGAAAGTTTGGTGTTGAATGTTGGGTTTACATAGAAACAAACTCTCCTCTTAAGTTACGTTTTAAAGTTATAAATTGTTCTGAAAGTTAATAAATTGTTCTCAAAGTTAATAAATATTTGAAAGGAATCCTTTGATTATTCTCAGTCTTCAGTTTGCGGTATATTGATCCAGATTCTACCACATCTATCTAGTCTAAAAATGCAGCCATTTTGCTGGGATATTGTTTGGATTGTCTTTTGTATGTTCAACACTGTCGTTTTTCCTCTTTAGAACTCTGGGCTTGCTGTTTTCCTGGCTTATCTTTCTGGTGCTTAGTAATTCATTCACCACGTCTTGCTGTTGTTTGTTCTCATGTCTGTTCTCATCATCAAGAGTGTTCTCATTTGCTCTGTTGTATACCACACATTTCCCTTTCGGCTTTAGTTTGGCTTCTTGTAGGTATTTCCTTCTTTGGTCAATATCGAGCAGATGCACATCCGCAAGATGATTTGCCAATCTTACAAGGTATTTTGCACCGCAATTGGGAACGGTACAATCACGACAAACGCGCTTTGCCATGTCTACGGTTTGAAGAACAGGGTGCAAATGAGCTGTTTCCTCTGATTACTGACTTTTATTAGGGCCAATCGGGCCATAGTACAGGCCAATCGGGCCAAAGTCAGGCCAAAAAGGCCAAAAAGGCCAAAATAGGAGATACAGCTCCTCCCAATCCCATAACCTAGTATGAACAGTTCTTTCTCGATTCTTTTACATATCTTTCCCACTGTCTTCATCACAGTTTTGGATCGTTTGATTGTCATAGAAGGCTTGGCTGTTTGCTTGCTTCCCAATATCTTGTTCAGTAAGTTGGTTTTATTTCGGCGTTTAAATTTATGCTGAGGCATAAAGGCTTGTCTGGCAGATTTACTATCTTGTTATGAGAATGTTTTTTTTTCTCGATTCTTTTACACTTAAACGTTACCCCTGCTTTTCGGATCATCACCAATTCAGTTCGTTTGTGTATCGTAGTACAGTTAGTCATTCGCTTGAGCTTGAGTTTCTTGATCTTGTGCAGTTTGGCTTTTTCTGATCTTTAACATTTTTCTTCTTTTTAATGGTCCTTTTACGTAGATCATTTACCATAGTTGATTTTGAGCGTAAAACCTCTTTCTTTGAAGATGCTCTAGGAGATATCGTTTTGTGTGCACACTTGGCTGGCATATTGCAAACAAGGATACAGTTTAAAATCATGTTTTATACATATGATTTTCGCGATCACAGCGCTTCTTACAAAAACCTAAAAGTTTCTTCTTTTAGCATCCGTCTTCGATCTGTACAAAAATTACATCTCCCTTCAGCACGTGTATATTTGAGCAGCTCCGGACTGTCTACACATGCAGGGGTTAATGTCCGTTAGGGTTTCGATAAAAGCCTCCGTGACCTTTGTCTCTGAGATTTTTGACAACGCCTCATCGAAATACATGCATAAGTGTTCGTCTTTTTCCATAGCGAGACATTGATGGTTTGGCTGAGATAAATTTTCCATTATGATGCAATGATGATATCTCAACTTGTGGTTGAAAATTGTGCATCACAATTTTCAACCACAAGTTGAGATATCATCATTGCATCATAATGGAAAATTTATCTCAGCCAAACCATCAATGTCTCGCTATGGAAAACGAACACTATGCATTGTATTTCGATGAGGCGTTGTCAAAAATCTCAGAGACAAAGGTCGGAGGCTTTTATCGAAACCCTAACGGACATTAACCCCTGCATGTGTAGAAACAGTCCGGAGCTGCTCTATACACGTGCTGAAGGGAGATGTAATTTTTGTACAGATCGAAGACGGATGCTAAAAGAAGAAACTTTTAGGCAGTGGCGTAACGGACGAAGATGGGGCCCTTAGGTATATTTGGTGTGGGGGCCCTAGCTGTTTGTCATGTTTTCACTTGAAAAATAATTTGAGAGCTGGAGCTTGTAAATTTACATTAGTGTATTACTTCATTAGTTATAGAAGTAATAGAACATAGATAATAGAAAATTCAGCCATGGTCGATGGATACTCTATTATTTAATCTACCATCATAATTGCTGCATTTTCCTTTGCAATCAACGTCATACCCCAGGCCTATCTTTGGCATAACAATTTGTTTTTAACCTGACTTTTTTATGCGATACACTGACACGCCGTTTTTCTTTAAGAATCGTGGCGATAGACGGCAATCAATGAAGGCCCTCTGGGGCCCCCAACGGTCGGGGGCCCTTAGTTCTTGTCCTAACCCTACCTTACGTCCGTTACGCCACTGCTTTTAGGTTTTTGTAAGAAGCGCTGTGATCGCGAAAATCATATGTATAAAATAACATGATTTTAAACTGTATCCTTAGTTTGCAATATGCCAGCCAAGTGTGCACACAAAACGATATCTCCTAGAGCATCTTCAAAGAAAGAGGTTTTACGCTCAAAATCAACTATGGTAAATGATCTACGTAAAAGGACCATTAAAAAGAAGAAAAATGTTAAAGATCAGAAAAAAGCCAAACTGCACAAGATCAAGAAACTCAAGCTCAAGCGAATGACTAACTGTACTACGATACACAAAGGAACTGAATTGGTGATGATCCGAAAAGCAGGGGTAACGTTTAAGTGTAAAAGAATCGAGAAAAAAAAACATTCTCATAACAAGATAGTAAATCTGCCAGACAAGCCTTTATGCCTCAGCATAAATTTAAACGCCGAAATAAAACCAACTTACTGAACAAGATATTGGGAAGCAAGCAAACAGCCAAGCCTTCTATGACAATCAAACGATCCAAAACTGTGATGAAGACAGTGGGAAAGATATGTAAAAGAATCGAGAAAGAACTGTTCATACTAGGTTATGGGATTGGGAGGAGCTGTATCTCCTATTTTGGCCTTTTTGGCCTTTTTGGCCTTTTTGGCCTGACTTTGGCCCGATTGGCCTGTACTATGGCCCGATTGGCCCTAATAAAAGTCAGTAATCAGAGGAAACAGCTCATTTGCACCCTGTTCTTCAAACCGTAGACATGGCAAAGCGCGTTTGTCGTGATTGTACCGTTCCCAATTGCGGTGCAAAATACCTTGTAAGATTGGCAAATCATCTTGCGGATGTGCATCTGCTCGATATTGACCAAAGAAGGAAATACCTACAAGAAGCCAAACTAAAGCCGAAAGGGAAATGTGTGGTATACAACAGAGCAAATGAGAACACTCTTGATGATGAGAACAGACATGAGAACAAACAACAGCAAGACGTGGTGAATGAATTATTAAGCACCAGAAAGATAAGCAAGGAAAACAGCAAGCCCAGAGTTCTAAAGAGGAAAAACGACAGTGTTGAACATACAAAAGACAATCCAAACAATATCCCAGCAAAATGGCTGCATTTTTAGACTAGATAGATGTGGTAGAATCTGGATCAATATACCACAAACTGAAGACTGAGAATAATCAAAGGATTCCTTTCAAATATTTATTAACTTTGAGAACAATTTATTAACTTTCAGAACAATTTATAACTTTAAAACGTAACTTAAGAGGAGAGTTTGTTTCTATGTAAACCCAACATTCAACAACAAACTTTCAAAACACACCTTAATGCATCCACGCATGCGTACAATATTATGATTTTATAAGGTTTGAGCATTTTCCAAACATGAAAAAACCTCCTCTTAATATAAATAAACATGTAACTTCAACTTTATAAACACGTAACATTGTAACATAACTTTGTATTTCATGCAATTGCAATAATTTATAACTTTAAAACGTAACTTATGTATTGTCAACAACAATAAAACTTGATATTTCACTCGTCTGTGCTTATGATTTGGTAATGTCCATAAGCAAGAGTGTTCACTCCATCCTTTATAATATAGCGTTTGTCGTCATAAGGGCTAAGACCAATCTTGTTCAATTTAATGGAGTAGATTTCATGGCGTTCACTTCGAATCTGATTCATGCTGGCCATTGTCCGTTTCTTATCAAACAAACATTCCTTGTAGTTGATGTGCCGAAGCTTTCGTTTGTGACGGACTTCTTTATGCCTTTAGCCGTTTTCTTCTCCACTTGCTTGTCGTTTTCGGTATAGAGAATGGAGTACATCTTCGGTCGCAACCCAACAAACTCTTGGATGGGTATGCCATGCGTTTCATCTTTCATTTTGCCAAGGACTTTCTTGTTCGTCAGGCTGTGCAGTGGATGGTCTCGTGCGTATTCGGATGTGTCAAAGAGATCGATGTCTTGCAACATGTCTTGATAAACGTCGTCGGTCTTTATCTCGTAACAAAGGCTATCCGTGTCTGTGAACAACAACTTTGCGTTGCAGTCATACTTGGGTTTCATGTACTCGTAATGAAACTGATACATGAGTACTTTGAGAGATCCAGGATGGTGAATCCGACGTAGATTGGACGGTTTAGGTAAAGCTTCGTCTTCTTCATGTTGACAGCTGCTAAATCTTCAGAGAATATGCGGAAGTAGTCAAAGGATGGAGATGCTGTTAGTTTCGATAGTTTCGTCTTATCGTTGACGAGCTTGACGTTGACGCGCTTTCTCAAATTTTCCATGGTTTTTCCGAACACCGAGTTATTCATCAACTTGTAGAAATCTTTCTCGAAGTCGTTTGCTGCATGTTTTCGTTTCTCGGTGTTGAAATCGATGTAGGTCTTTAACCATGGGCTTTGTGACACCGCGGAAATTGGTATAGGCTTAGCCGCAATTCTCGATACTTAGACTTCAAACTTGGTGAGGAAAAAGATTTATAAATATTCAAGAAAATATGTCTTGCACAAAAGATTTGAAGCTTGCTCACGGTAAAAACGAATCGTCTGAATTAATAACCTTGTGTATACTTTAAGCCTCAAAATGGCCATTTCACAGCGGTCAGATGTGTTTGATGAGCTGTCAAAAGATTGCAGAATGCGTATTCAGAAGAAAAATTGAACTTTTTTAAGATATTCAAAAGGTTTCTCTTTGATAGGGCGATACAGAAATGCACAATTGTGAACCAGCGATTAGATTTTCGGGTTGAAACGTCTTAAACACCAATTTCTGCGGTGTCGGGCTTTGTTGGAATACCAAAACGCGGTGGATCTTTGTCAACTTCATGCCAAGTGCCAGGTATTGCTTTAAATTGCGGTAATGGACTACATAATTGGTCTTGTTCCGGAGATTCGGCACCAATTTAGATACAGCCCCACCACGAAGTTGCAAACTTTCCGACAGATCCTGGCAGTATGGTGACAACATTTCTGAAGAAATCTTCATTTTCTCTGGTGCTAGAGGATAATCGTTGTGAAGATCGTGTAATTCGGACGGATAGTGTAGGTCTACTTCCAATATGTAGCCTTCATCGTCATCGTCCGCAACGTCCGTGATGTCAAGTTCTGCAATCTCTTGGTCGGTTAGCCAGTCAAATTCACCTGTGGGTAGAGGTTGTGACATAGCCCAGCCATAGAGGTTGTTAGCATCAAGATACATCACGTAGGAGGTCTCTTGTTCTGGGTCATAATCGGGAACGTATGGATTGTTGGCTTTACCATAGCGGTTGCTAATCATTGAAATTCCACCGCGAAGACCTTCTTCGATGAATAAGTACATGTCTGGATCAGTTAGAAGCTCGAGTTCAACATCGGTCATTTCAAAACAAGCTTGCCAGGCTAGTCCAGGACTTGTGTAGAAGTGACAAGGATCTAGGTTGTAAGCTTTGAGACACACACTTCGGAAATTTTCAAACACGTCTGCGAGAAGTAGAACATCTGACATCAAGTACAAATCATGGTAATCACCCATGTTCCGACAGGTAAAATTATTAAATACATTCATCGCGTGGGTGTAATCTTCGTCTGAAATGTGTTCATCATTCAACACGTTGTAAAATGACTCCTTCGGTGGTAAGGTTGGTTCTTCAAATCTTTCTGTACAATCCATGTAGTCGTAGGGGTAGACACCTTTTCTCAGCAAAATGGGTGTTTTATCGCTGTCGATGTATTTCTTTAGAGTGGGGAACTTGTCAACACCATCCTTTGCTAGATTGGATACTAACTTCTCCAGCGATGCATTCATGAATTGCAGAGAGTCGATAAAATCCAGATTATTGATGGAGAAGGAGATGTACTTTTCGGTGTTGTTTGGAATGCAGTTGATCTTCTTGTCTTTAAGTTTACCAAGTCCTTGCATGATGAGATGAGAGTCGTAACCGCGTAGATTGTGAAGAATAACGGGTACTCGACCATTAAAACTATAGTTTAAGTTGCAATCGTTGTGTGCAGCTCCGCGGTACTTTCCGGTGAGATGACAATGGTCACGAACACGATCAGCACCCAGCTCAAACCCACAGATATGACAATTGACTGAATCTTGGAATGCCTGCTCTTCTTCTCTCTCAATGCGCATGGGTTCGACCCAATCAAGTTTCTCTTGAATATATTTTTGTTCTTCTTCTAGACACTCTAGGAATTTATCGACGGCGCCTTCTCCACGATACACAACAGGCGGTTTGGAGTACTTCTCATGGTCGGATACAACAATGTAGGAAAATCCACATGGTTGGTGGTGTTGGTATTTTTCAGTGGAGGATTTTTCAGGATTTGGTGGGGTTGAGTCAATCTTTGCTGTAAGACTTTCGAAATCAGCATAGATCACAAAGGGCACTTTCAACTGCTTGTGGTATTCTTTAAAGACCAGTTGGGCGTTATCTTCACTCGGGAGTTCAATACGCTGAGGACCGTGTTGTGAGCAGTGGGGCTCGTGGTCTTGAAGTAGGTCTTCTCGGATAAATCCATGTAGACAGTACCGACAGTAATACATACGACCTTTGTAACGGTTTTGACTGTAAAGGAATTTATTCAGATCTTTTATAAGACAGTAATGCCTAGTTTCTCCCTGGGAGTATAGCAACAGATTCACATGGGTATTAAAGTGTTCTTTTGTGATATACAAGGGGAAAAGCACGTCTTCGAAGCCAAACACGTTAATGGAAATATTGTTCTGACGCTCAAATTTTCCAATCTTGTCAACAGTAACAGGAAACTCGATGCCAGCAAAATCTAGTTCATCTTGAAACTGTTGATAATGATGCAATCTCTCTGCACTCTGTTTCACTGGATGAAGAGCGGCGAGGACAGACCACATGAAGCATTTGTTATCAGAATTCTTGATGTTGATTACTGCTTTCTTGGCGTTTATCTTGCTGGGAGAGGGACGTAGCTGGATCCTTTTACTGGAGTATACTGAGCTATACTCAGGTCAAGATGAAGGATTTCGTCTAATACCCAACCACTTCCTTCTTTTTGAAATAAAACTAGTGACTGGGTAATTTTTTGCTTGGCCTCCTCTAGTTGATTATGCAGTTCGTGCTGGTCTACTGTTTTCATGCAGAGACTGCGGAAGTGGGATTCGGTAGTCAGACTCTCGCCATTGGGTTTAGGTTTGACGAATCGTACTTTAACACTGATGAACCATTTGATGCCTCTTTTCTCTGCTAATTCGTTGGAAAGGTGACTCAAAATGGATTTTGTCTTGCCGCGTAAGAAGTGGGACACGTCCTGTTTCTGATCTTTCCGTGGTTTCAACTCAATCTTCTTCAAAGAATCTTCAAACGCCGAAGTAGAACTGCAAGGGTTATCTTCTTCGACTTGATTATCGGGTTCACCTTCTCCAATTTGAACTCGCATTTTCTTTGGGGCCGGACTATTATCGCCTTCATTACGCTTTCTCTTCAGTGGATTCCTTTGACAATGAACTTGATGTTCTACTAATTTATCTCGACGGTGGAAATCTTTCATGCAGTTGTTGCACGTGTGTGTAATCATTTTTTGATGACGCTTCTGATGCCGCCTCAAAGCATCTTTTCGTCTGAAAGACTCGCCACAATGATCACAACAAAACCTTCTTTCACCATGAATAGACCGTTCATGACGACGCAAA
>NW_021164006.1:0-14291 GCF_004324835.1 Dendronephthya gigantea | reverse complement strand
TATCGTTTGCATTCCGGGGGGGGGAAATAAGGTGCTTATAACAGGGTGATGGAGAAGCTTCTTCTGGGCGCGGTAATATTGTGACTCTGCTAAACTAATATCAGTTAAGTGTAGATTATCAGCAACGGCGATAATCTATGCCTTTTAACGGGCTTTGTAAGTGCCTTTTTGCCCATGTTCGTTTATACGGTCGCGCAGACCGCTGATCCTGTATTAATGTATTACGAAACTTTCTGAAACTTTCTGCATGCATCCCTTTCCTGGGGTGGGGTCAACTTGCTTTGCTTCGTTGTTTAGGCGGTAATTTGCCTCCACCCTTTTCTGAGCGTAACTATTTGGAATTTTAATGCAATGTATTGATAAATATCTTTTGTTTAACAGAAATAAAGCGGCTAGGAGAACCATTACTCCTAGCCAAAATTATCCCAAAACGGCGTAAAATTTAATGTGTCATTATTGATGCTCAGAAAACTGAGCTGCGGAAAGAGTATGCAAAACTCATGCCTGGCAATATATCTATGCGTAAATAAATCACATTACATAAAACAAAATATTTACGAAGGAAATAAGAAATTTATGTAATGTGATTTTATAAATAGACTATTAAGGCAAGGTGTACCCCCAAGGGGACACGCCTTGCCGACGATAATTAAAAATCTTATATTATGGGCTTTGCGTCCTATCTAAAAGACCGACAGGTAATGGATGGCACGCAATATGGGAAAGGTGGTCAATGGCCAGCAGCAAATCGAAAACTAACAAAGACCGAATACCCTAATCATAAACGGTCAGTTTAAGCGTGACATCGCGAAAGACAGATCTCCTTTAAAGTTGAACCCACCTCCTCCCCAAAGCCTCCGCTAACAATTATATACATTGGACGATTTACCGTAGCTGATATATATAGAGAGAGGAACGTTATATCTCAATTAGTGATGGTCGTAGGCCGTACTACAGGTGCTGGCGGTAATTTGCCTCCACCCTTTTCTGAGCGTAACTATTTGGAATTTTAATGCAATGTATTAATAAATATCGTTTTGTTTAACAGAAATAAAGCGGCTAGGAGAACCATTACTCCTAGCCAAAATTATCCCAAAACGGCGTAAAATTTAATGTGTCATTATTGATGCTCAGAAAACTGAGCTGCGGAAAGAGTATGCAAAACTCATGCCTGGCAATATATCTATGCGTAAATAAATCACATTACATAAAACAAAATATTTACGAAGGAAATAAGAAATTTATGTAATGTGATTTTATAAATAGACTATTAAGGCAAGGTGTACCCCCAAGGGGACACGCCTTGCCGACGATAATTAAAAATCTTATATTATGGGCTTTGCGTCCTATCTAAAAGACCGACAGGTAATGGATGGCACGCAATATGGGAAAGGTGGTCAATGGCCGCAGCAAATCGAAAACTAACAAAGACCGAATACCCTAATCATAAACGGTCAGTTTAAGCGTGACATCGCGAAAGACAGATCTCCTTTAAAGTTGAACCCACCTCCTCCCCAAAGCCTCCGCTAACAATTATATACATTGGACGATTTACCGTAGCTGATATATATAGAGAGAGGAACGTTATATCTCAATTAGTGATGGTCGTAGGCCGTATCTACAGGTGCTGGCGGTAATTTGCCTCCACCCTTTTCTGAGCGTAACTATTTGGAATTTTAATGCAATGTATTAATAAATATCGTTTTGTTTAACAGAAATAAAGCGGCTACGAGAACCATTACTCCTAGCCAAAATTATCCCAAAACGGCGTAAAATTTAATGTGTCATTATTGATGCTCAGAAAACTGAGCTGCGGAAAGGGTATGCAAAATTCATGCCTGGCAATATATCTATGCGTAAATAAATCACATTACATAAAGGCCTAGAGTTGGAAGTGGAAGCACTGCATGTTTACGCTTTTCAGTCCCTGTATAATTTATAACCTAATTTCATGTAAATCAAGCCAAATCCATAATACATGCACACAGCAAAATCGTGAGTCTTATTTTAAGAAAAAAAATACAAACAAGTAAAATTGTTCTTGTCAGTATAGTAAGAATATTATTCTTGGCAAGAATCCAGGCAAGAATATTATTCTTACCTGGAATCTCATTTTAAGAAAAACAATTCTTGCAACAAGAATTTTCTAAAGAAAAAATACTCGTTTTAAGTAACACATTGCTTGAAATAAGCAAAATTATTATTGTATATTAAGGAACCTACTCACACAATTCTTACCTAGAATGTTACAAATAAGAAAAAAACTACTTAAAACAAGAATAATTTTACTTATAATAAGTACAAAATTTTTAGACAAAAGAAAACATTTCTAGTAATTAAGTTTATTAGCTGGCTTTGAAACATCACAGATACATTATTCTTATACATTATTTTAGTTCAAAATATTAAAACTACTTATTTAGTGGCCATACTAAATATATAAATGCCATACATTTACATCTGACAGAAATAGTTTTTTCAAAGTACTGCTAGGTTTGTGCAATACCTTGCTCAAATAAACAAGTCTTTCAAGGACTTAATTAAAAATTGCCAATTGGCAAGTTTAGGAAAGTATCCGATAGAGCTCAGATAATGAAATTAAGCCCTTGTATGAACCCAGAATTAGTTGAATAAAAATATTCATGGAAGAAGACAAACACATCTATGCAAACTCACTGCATGTCTTCAATTATTACACATAAGCTAAAGTCATTCATTCCTGAGCAATGTTTCCCTTTGATTATTGACCAGCTGTTCTTAAATTTTGTATATCATGCCAAACATGAAAATATTTATAAGATCACCTGGAGTATTTTTTTCCTTGAAAATTAAGTGCTGAAACACTGTGGGTCCAATTAACCATTCGTATAGCAAATTTTCCACTGAATTTCTTGCTCACTACCTCAATCCATGTTCCTAATAAAACAAAAAAGCAAGCATACTTGAGAAATCAGAGTTAAGATAACAAATGTTAAAGAAACTAAGCAGTGCATAATATGTGTGAAATATATGATTGGGGATGCTATGCACAGTTTTGCATGCTCTGACAGATATAAAATTAGGCATAAAGGGTAGTCATCTGGTAAGCTGTCAATGATTTTTCCTTTTATCTATTACATGATAAATAAGTATATAATCAATTGGTCAATAAGTATATAAATACCGGTATATTATATTATACATTAAAAACAAAGCCATATGCTTAGGTGAATAATCTAACAGCATTGCACAATTCCTTATAATGCATTACGTACCACAAATATTACTTTCCAATGAGACCTCTTTCATTACAGGTTTAGACATAAACATCACCACTTGTTAATCCACCATCTAAGAATGCATATAAAAAAATTTAAAAGGCAATAAAACAGTTATTTCATCCTAATTCTTAATCAAAACTTATGTATCTCCAGTAACCAAGATTCAGTATATCATGATCTTAAGATTGAGTACAAATGTTTCAGCTAAAATTTGACCATGGTTTTATAGCTAACGTGAATATCACGTACACTTTTTATGGCATAGTGCCTATAGTATAACCACGTTATAATATATTTATATAAACGTCGTTCATTTATCGGGAATGATGAGTATTTAAACTGTGAATATATCTGTTTATTGTTTATAAATACGTTTACTGTTTACGCGGCAAATTCAAAAATAGCTTTCGTCTGTTTGCGCGTATAATTTTAAATCCTTACCTCTTAGAAGACTGAGATTCCCAGCCACTTTTAAAACAATCTGCGCAATCTTCTGCAGGAAATTTTGCGACATAATGTCCAGTAAATCCTATCCACAGTAATCCACAATAATCCACAGTTCTTTCCGCCAGTTGGCAGTTAGCGAAGTTTAAAATATATATTTTCATAAGAAACGAACTACGTCCATTCAGAATGCTTAAATAGGCATTAAAACCTTCATTTCGTCTGCATATGAAACGAAACTTGCGAATCTTTGCTCGGTTATTAAATGTTACTTAGTAAGAATGTAAAAATATTCTTGGTTGTTTGAAATAAATTGGTTGTTTGAAATTAGTATTCTTGGCAAGTGAATTGGCAACAAGCGTTTTTGATTGCCGGTTTTAAGTTAACAATGTTTCTTGCCAAGAATCCACAAAGACGCCTTCCTTGTTTTAAGAATACCAAAATTCTTAGTTAGAATACAAGCTAGAACATTTACTTGTTTTAAGAAACGGTTATTCTTGCTTAAAAAAAGTTTACTTATTCAAGTAAAATTCATTCTTGATAAGAATAATTTATCCCCTTTCACTTATTTTGAGCAAAATTTTGCTTAAAATAAGAATTTCTCAAGAACATTATTCTAGGTAAGAATTCTCGATTTCGCTGTGCATGTGCATGATTATATAAATACTGTATAACTGTTTGCCTCAGTGAAATTGAAAATTATTGCCGTGTGTGATCACTGATCAGTGTGATTGGGCGCAACCAGTATATCAACAAAACAACGTTTGCATAATTATAAATTAGACGAAACGGTAATTTTCGTAGTTCGGTTACTCTTTGCAATTAGAGTCAAATTGACTCCTTCGAAGAGTAACATTACCTTTTGGTAGAGTAACAAGACTCTATTGTAGAGTCGTTTTGACCCCAGTCGAAACTACCCTTAGAGTTGAAACAACTATATATATATATATATATATATATATATATATATATATATATATATATATATATATATATATATATATATATATATATATATATATACAGACTGTACTGAACAACTTTTGGTAAACAAACTTATGCGTATTTTGGTAAACAAACCCGCATTCGATAAACATTGCTAGAGACCAGACTGAAGTGCATCGACGCTGTTCTCGACAATCTGGGTGGTATGTTGCACCATCGAATTGACAATCGTTTGGGGTACCTTGCCTTCCTCTTTGACCTTGATTAACCCAATACATTTGATCGTTGATTACTCTCGACCTCGCAAACAAAGAGGAAAAAATCATCGTCATCGTTTTTACCATTATAAACGTCAAGTTCATCTCCCTCGTTGTTGGCACGTGGATCTCGTTCAACAACTTCCTCTGCTTGAAGTACTTGACTATGCTTGTTGACAAAATGGTTTCGCAGAGAGAAATAGTTCGTGTACGTACGTGGACATTCATTAATGCCACATAGCGCATGGAAATCCCGATCACTCTTGTGAACCCGACCGAGATGATTGATCAACGAGCGAAGAGTTTGACATGTAAAGTTAATGCATAGGTTACAGTGATAGTGCATTCCGGACATCGTCGAAGCTATAGGAGTAATATTGGAGACGTATTTCAGTTCATGTACTGCTCTACTTCAACTAACTGTGGGACTTGTTGACCTTAGATGTTCCCACATATATCTGCAGTAAGAACTTTGGGTGCAAAACACTGAGCTATATTATAATTCCTGGAGGACTGGTTCGTCATTTTTCGGTAACTTCGCCGCCATCTTTTCGAAGCAAAAAACATGGCGGACTTCACCTTTTGCGCAGTGCGCAGTGTTCCTCTGTGCTCATACCGTGTACTTGGTCGAGATGATTTGCTAACCTTGCTAAATTTATACTACCACAGCCAAATACAGGACAGTTCCTACGCGTGCGACGCATATTAAGATGATTGCTCAACAAATTCCTAATAATAATTGGCTCATTTTTTCGTGCGTCAGGTATTTTATTAGCCCCGTATTAGCCCCGGAAAAGTCCGGGCTTGTCAACGCAAACTCTTGCTTAAGGAAGACAAAGTCAAACGACCTAAACAAGAAAACAGTGTAGTGCCCGGACAATATGTTTAAAATATTTGTAAAATTGTTCTACTTTATTATATTGTTACAAGCGTTAATCCGTGTCTTAATTTATGCTCCAAGCATCGCGTTGTCCATAACACCAATATATATTTCCCTCTAAAAATGCATACATTTTTGCATTCGCCATACCCCCTTTTTCCTCCCTTTGAGGAGCTTGGGCCTGAAATATCTCATTGAGCAGATGAGCATCTTTTCATGAACATTTATGAGCATATGCTCATAGGCCCGTTTGGGCCCTATGTGGCCTTATATGGCACTATTAGGCCCGATGGCCCGATTGCTGACTGCGCGTCCTAACCCGCGATTATGGAAAAATATTCCATTAAATATCTATGAGAGCAAGTAAAACAGGAAATCCAGGGAGAACAAGCCAACAGTGTACTAGCCAGTTTACTAGCTCGTTTTTACTCAAACAAGCCACCTATGCGAAACAAAAAATACGGTTACCATATGAACGTCAAAGAATCGCGCGAGTATAGGCGAACATTTGTGTTAAATAACTGTTGACATCACATATGTAAAGACTACATTAACATATGTGACCTTCCACGGGAAAACATACGTTTACGCTATTTCGTTCGTTCAAAAATATCGTTCGTTATCCGTTCGTTTGCCGTTCAAACGCTTCAAGCGTTCGTTGAAACGATTTTCGAGATCGTTCATCGTTCGAAATTGCCCGTTCGAACGCTTAGGAAAAATCGTTCGAAAATTGGTCCAAAAGCGTTCAACGGTTTGATTTTACCGTTCGTTGAAACGTTTGCCGGAATTTCGTTCAATCGCATTGGATTTGGTTCAACATTCGATTAAACATTTGCAATGTTACAACTTTAGAGAAGAAGCGCAGAATGTGTTACACAGAAATACTCCCAGAAATGTATTCAGTTCCTTAGTAGAAGGCTTGTAAAGGAAATAGTAGGGTTATATCATTTTAGCCTAATCGAATGCTTTTTTGCGCTTCATGTTCTGGTTTATGCTTAGCGTGCTCTTATTTCATTAGCGACAAATTTCACGTTATAAGCTTTCTTTTAAAAATTTATCGTTTTTGTGCTTCGGTAATGCACTGAATGGTTAGAATTTGTGTTTTAATATACTTCTGTAGCTTCTATAAAGCCAAAGTTCACCGCGCGCACAAACAACGTCGCAAGCCATATATTACAGCATTACGAGCCATAATATGCCTTGGCAAGGTGCTAATTAAGTTGCATAATTGTCGGAAGTCTGTAATGTATGTAAACAGACAAAACCAGATTTTAAAATCAGTAAATTGAGGGATTTTGCGTGTTACATATTATCGCACTTGTAAATTTATTTACAAAGTGCGATAAATTTAAGCTAATTTATTTACATCTGATAATCTGATAGCAGGGTCTCCGTCCGAAGCAGCTACTGATTAAAATGTATTCAAAATAAAGGACCGCATCCTAGGACGAGAATGCGGTTCAGCATTTCAGCTCGTTGTCTTTAATGCAGTCTGACATGCAAATTATATACAACAATTGAAATACCCTAGCTAATATTTGAAGACATAAATACAGTGACCTAACGCGCGTTCGGTAGGGTTAGGACGAGAACTAAAATAAGGTTCCCCAGTTATTGGGGGCCAGAATAGATAACGAAACATCATAGTATATGAGCAAAACGTGATCAATGACAAACAGCGAATTAAGGGACCCGGCAGTACCAAGTATATCTCAAGACCCCATCCTCTGTTCGTTATGCCACTGCATGAATATCCAAGCAATTTAAATATGACGCGTGCATCTAGTCTAAAACTGGAGCAGTGCCCCGCTTGCAAAATTGTCTTATTTCCTTAAAAGGGTATATTTGTCTCACCAGATCTAAGCCATCTGGCTCGATTGTTGCTGGCATGTTGAAAGGTATCAATTGGCATAAATATAACTTATGGCATAAATATAACTCATGCATTGTAAATGTTTATTTAGACTCTTAATTCACAAAAAAATTACTTCATATATGTTGATATATATATGCACATTTCAGCACAATTCACTCCCCATGCATGTAGCTATATTTTGGTTGTGATTTGATTTCTCTCGACTAGCTCCTCGAATCGGAAACGTGGAACGCGGAAAAGTCTCAAATCGTACAAATCATAGAGACTGTATGAAAGTAATGAAGCTATATCAATGATGTTCATTGTGTGACATTGTTTATTACAATAAAAAAACAAGAGTGTCGTACAATGAACATCATAATATTGCTCAGGGAAATTTAGCCTATAGGCTTTGATAATGCACAAAATATCATCTGGTCAACATAATTAGAGCTGTGGCCCGTGTGAAAAATATAACAAAACAGAAATTATGATCTATATTATACCATTTAAGTTTTGTTGATATTAAACTACGATAAACCATCAAAGACGCCGTCTACAAATTCCGTGTTTTGTGAGATTGAGTTTAGCGCTATGTTTTAACCAAGTGCGTGCAGCCTTGCGCACAACTGGCCCAAGCCCAAGGGCAAGTTGCCAAGCTAACGTGTACAAACATTTAAGTTTGACCTTTTGGATATTTCGCTTATATATATTTCGCCATACTTCATCAGAAAACGAACATTAGAATTTATCTTGCTTGGACAACATATCAGCTGCTTGGGCAACAGGAAAATATTCACTAATTTTGATTTGGGCTCCTTTATTAGGAAATTACATTCCGGATATTAAATTGCAATTATGCATGGTCATTGCACCTTGAAGCCTGCCAGCTAGAGCGGCAAAATGAACAAATTTGAAATGGCGCCTATCAACTGTTTATGCGTATATGAGCGCGCGGGTAAAGATCTTTACCAGTAATTTCGCGAAGACTAAACCAAATATTTGCTGGATATTAACATCTATATGGAGAAGTCAAGGCGTTTTACCCCTGCATATAAAGGTATGAGACTATACGAAACATTAGCTATTATATAAGGCAAGTCATGACTGGGCATACTTTATTAGGCGCGCTTGCATTATTTCCCTCCCAGCATTGAAATCAGGCTTATCGATGAATCATCACAGAATTCGTATTACGGTTGGCTCGATTTAAAGTTTTTTTTCCTTGAGTGTGTTTGCCTGGCTAAACTGTAGCTCTCTATTGATCCATGCATATATCGAAATATGACACGCATTCGAAGTAAGATTTCATATAGATGATCATGCAATTGTATATAACAAGACGTTCTCAATTGCATTTTATGTATATATGCTAACGCGAGTAAAATGGAGTCGGATATAAATGCGCACTGCAATATAATCCTTTAGATTACTTGCCATGGCCGTGGAATCGAGTTGGGCCACGATCATCCAATCATTCCGAATAAACATGACATGAAAGGTTGCCAGACCTTTAAAATGGCTTGGCTGAGGTTAGAGTAGTTGTTAGCTTGGTGGTTACAATTTAATAGGATGCATTTACTCACATTGAAACAACAATTGTTTGCAAACTTTTCTGACATTTGTCAAAAATATGTGGGTAGATGCTACCTTGAATATATATAATTATATGATATAAAAAGTTTCGCAAGACAAAATGGATTGATGCTTTGATGCATGCCTTAATCATCTGTCTGGGGAAATCTTGATTAGTTAATTTTATTGTAAGCAGGCGGCACAAATTGTGTCACAAGTAGATGTCTCGAAGATGTTAAGGATCGGGTGTTTCTTAAAATGGTGAGTATAAACTCCCTGTGCATGCATTTGGCATTGTCGTTTCTATATGGGCGGCAGCATTGCTATAAGCTTTGCAGAAAAAAATTATTTGCACTCTTTGTGATTTAAAAACTCGGTTTCTATATGGGCCGTGTGCTATTGCTATATGCTTTAGTAAAAATAATGTGCACTTTTGTCTTGCTGCCGGGGTTGAGTATTAAGTTGCTTTGCAGGGCGGATTTTCGGACCTTTAGGATTGCGGATTGCCGCGGTCGTTTGAAATGAAGATTTTCGAAAATTATCCCACTAATTTATGCGTTCTATTTCTTTAGGTCACTATTGTTAGGCTCATGCAGTTAGCTTAGGCATTTTTTACACAGTTAACTATGTAGATGGTCGAATATATGGGGGAATGAATATAGTGACCACCAATAATTTAGTTAGATCACAAGTATTAATTAGCGACTTGTTATACTGGTTAAAAATCATAACACATGCATATGTGATCGTATGGTCACAAAATATGTAACTAATATGAAAAAAATATGGCGGCAGAAATAGCGACATTGCAGCTTTAGCTTTGCGAAGAAAATATAGCGATGGTGCATGCAATCGACAAAATAGATTATTGTCAAAATTTAAAATATTCTTAAGGTAATGATGCCCTTAGTTGCTAGTGACTTGCTACTGACAGTACTGTGTATAGGCGACATTCCGCGACAAGCTTGACCGCGGCTAAAGCTAGGCTACTGGTGTTGCTGCACGGAACATATTGTGTGCACTAGGTAAATATCCAAGCCTATATTTTAAATATTTTATTACCGCAATGCATTGCTGAAATTGAAATGTGGATTTCATGTGTATAAATGGTGTGGATATTTAAAGTGTATATGAAATAAATTTTTTTCTTCGCTTTTTCTCTTTCTTATTTTATTTTTTTTTACTAAAACCACAAAAAAAATATCAGAAAAATTTTAGAAAGCAATGATTTTGCTTCGCAAAATAGTTAAAAATGACCAATAAATTAGTCAATTTTTGTCAAGGAGACTGGAACTAGAACTGCCACTGATGACGTAGAAACCTTGACACGCGATCGAAATATATTTATTTGTTTACTTGTAAAAGACGAACGTACAATTACAAACCGTTCAAAAGATATAATATACCCACTATGAGCGACCTTAGCGAACACGATGAGTCTTCAAGCTCAAAATCAAGTTCAGAATCAATCAGCAGTGATTCTGGTGAAGATAATATCACTGTAAGAGGAGTGCAACCTTATCAAGACGAACCTCTTGCTAACTCGAGCGACGAAGAGGAAGATGAGCTTGACGAAGATGGTCTGTCTTCAACTGTTCTTTGTTCAAGATTCGAACGTCAAGTTTCCTTTGATCAATGGTATAAGCTTACTGCTAATATTGCCATATATTTTGATCGTTGGATATTTCAATGCACGTACATCACATGTGATAGGTGTAAGTGTGGGCAATGCTGTACCGAGCAACTGCAGAATCCAAGAGAGTGTAGGTGTTGTCATGAGGTTGCAGAAGCTGTACACAAGTTAATATTTGATGGATCGATTGAGAAATTTAAATGTGTCACGCAACACGAAGATTTTACAGCCATGACAAATCGAACAGTACTTGAAAATGTTGGGCCTATGTTAAAGGACAGAAATGGCAGAAGTTACCTCGCCATGCTGGACAGTCTGAGAACGAGTAAGTAAAATAGAAAGTTTATTGTAAATACGTACAGTATGTGTATAATATACATATTGCTATATAAGTAAGTCTTTATGTAGTTAAGTTCTTAGCGTCTGTTTTGGCTGTTGGAACATTGTAGTGTAATGTGGTTGTGTATTGGGCTATAACATTTAATACCAGCGCCCCCCCCTGTCGAGGACCTCTATTTTCCAAAGGGGTAAATTTTTCCTTTTCAAGTAGGGTTATGGCATAATTTAGGCAATTCCAGAGAGGTGAATGGGTAAAAATGCATTTCCACAGGGAGTCAAGGTTTTTTCCAGAGGGGTTTACTATCTAGATTTTTTGCCATTCCAGAGGGGGAATAGTCTCAGAAACCAGAGGTCCTCAACAGGGGGGGTATGGTTTTTAAATGTAATAGCCCATTATGATTAAATATAGCATCCCACATGTATACGGTACTTTCAAGACTCTATTTCATTTAATATGATGCTGTTTTTCTACCTGTAGTTTATTACGAGCTATCGCATACAGATGGTTAATCCGTTGGATTTGTGGCAGTATGGGTTGGGATAACACAAGACCATTGCCAGCTTGTGTTTATAAAAACATCAGAAATCGTTTTCCCATCAACCATCATCAAGGAAGAGGTTACCAGTCAGCAGAAGCAAGGAGTTGAAATGATGGACCAATTGATAGATTGTTAAGTATATATGATTACTGTTTAATTTTTTTTTTATTCACTGTATTATACATGACAAAAGAATAAGCTTTTAAATAACAATACAAATTTTCTTATGTACATATCTTGGGATTTTGTTTCACAACATCATTATTTCATAACATGCCCTAAGTTTAGTTGATAAACTTAGGTAGATGCTGGACAAGTGCCTCTTGGGTGTCCTTTTTTACGTTTGCCACATGTCTTGCAAGTGGGAGATTTCCTCTTCTTAGTTTTGCTTTTGGCTTTTGCAGCTGCAATTTCTTTTTGTAAAGCCTGTTGTTCTGCTACTGTGAATAAACATATATATATATATATATATATTATATATATATATATATATATATATATATATATATATATAAATATATATATATATATATATATGTATGAATTTGTTCACTGTACAAGCATACCTAGGTGCTATCATTTGTGTATTGGTGACACTTACCAGCAGGAAATAATTCAGCAGCTGTTCTACTCTTTTTTTGTTCATGAGCCTTTATTGCTTCTGGTTTGCTTTTTCTTTTTGTGAACTGTGAAGTCAATGGGGATGGAGTTTTGGCAGCATATCTTTCTTTTACTGATTCAAGTTCTTTAATCTGTGCCTTAGACATAGAAAAAAGAAGTCTCCTGATTTCTTCAACATAGTCTAAAAGACAAATGCTATAATTAACTTACTGTCTCCTGAATCAATATACACAGTTCTAGGAAATAATTACTTTAGTATGGCTATAGCTACAAAATTTAACATTTGTAATGCCTTGCTAGGGAAATAGGCAATAATCATCAATTTTATGGCACACTACAAAATTAACAAATATAAATACTGTACATTATCACCTTGTAGTGTGTACAGTTCATTTAGTGCTTACTTACTATAGGTAGGTGGAACAGTAACTTTTCGAACAATTTCTTCTCCCATCTTGTACTTGGGAAAAATCACCCTTACAGATTCTTTTCCATCCTTGCAAACATGTGATTTTCTCTGGACATTTTCATTAAAGTGGAGTGCCGCAACTATATGCCTAAAATGAAACAAAATGTATCTAGATACTATTACCCATATTTTTGTAATCTTGAATTTTCCCTTAAGTCAAATCATATGGCATTTAACAGAAAGAGTAAAATACAGTAAACTGGTATGCCCAATATCAGAGCAGATCATTCACTTGTTGAGTCATACCCTCCCTTTGTTTAATGTTCTAATGTGTATGATTAGTGATTTTCAAGTAATTTTCACACCTGCAATATGTTCCCAGCCAACTAAAACAGATCATTTTTGGGTGCCAGTGATTCAATGTTGCATGGAACCCTTCCAGACTACTTGTTTGAGCATCAGGTGATAGCTTTTTGATGTCATTCAGGAGTTTAGTTTTTGTTAAGGCAGTATTAAGTTTTTGATATGCCTTTGTTCCTAGAAAATACAAAATTGATCATTTATAACCACAACAAATTTAACCCTTTAACCTACAATGCGACCGCCTTTTTTTACAAATGCCAGACGATTTTATTTGCTAATGGGAAAGCTCTGGGGCTTAATGGGTTAACTATATTTTCCTAGCTTGTTTCGAAATATAGTGTACCGTTATAAATCCACTTGCGACGGTCAATTTCACCATGTAAGCATTTTTTAAACAATGGGTCAGGGTGGCCCTCATGTCTGTTTGCTACATGATTCATGAATGAATTCCACTTGGCTAGTATTAGCTCTTCAAACCCTTGCTTTGTTGAAGTCACACACCAATACAGATGGTTGCGGATTGCTTTCATCCACTTTGCAATCTTCTCGCATCCTTTTTCTTTGCTTAGCTTGAGCAGGACCTTTTGAATAGATCGGGCAACATGCCAAATATCATAGAAATGTGAGGTGTTTGGCTTGTGTTCACGGACCCATTTTGCAATGCCTCGATGGCGGTCAGTAATGAAGACTCGGATGTTGATTCCAACTCTTGTCAGATAGTCGAAAGCTCTCTTCGCACCCTCCAGCTCCATGGGTGAGCTGCCTCCTGTTTCATTTGCCTGTAAGAAGAAGGAGCACTCTACAGTATATATTGGTTAACTTACTAGGGTCCAAGGGTGTCTCCTTCATTAGTAAAATCATCTGACTACTGACTAGGTGCAACATACAGTACACATTACTTCAGCCTCATTAAATATTTGGATACAAAAATGTAGTGAGTTGAATGTACCTGAAGAATTTCAAAGTGCACAACCTTAAGTGTAGTGGTACAAAACATAGTGTATGCACCATACTTGGCACTGTGGCCCATCGAATCAAATCTTCCATCCCCACACCAAACTGTATCTTTGATGGTCTTGACTTCTTCCACAAGTGCAGCTTGGTGTTTTTCCCAATATTTGAGGATCACAGGGAGAATAAATTTCTTTTGGTGGAAATAATACGTACGAAC
>NW_021164005.1:12500-14405 GCF_004324835.1 Dendronephthya gigantea | reverse complement strand
GCTTACCCTTGTTCTACGATTTGTTTCTTTTTTTTCCGACACTCACCATCCTCGGAGCAGTCGACATGTCCGCAAAAAGCCAACACTCGAGGTCTCCCGAACATGTTCAGGATAGGGGGAGCTATCGATGTCTCTCGAACATACCGGCGAGAGGGAACAATAGGTCTCTCGACATGTTCGGAAAGTCGCACTTTCGACCCGGACTAGATGAGAGAACGAGTTCTCTTGACATGTCCAAAAGTCGCGATTTAGATCGCTCCAGGGCGAGGATCGAGGTCTCCCGAACATGTTCGACAAGTGCCCAGTCAACCGCACTAAGAGGGAACAACTCGATGTCTCCCAACATGTTCGACAAAGTGCCCAGTCACCCGCCTAAGAGGGACAACTCGATGTCTCCCGAACATGTTCGACAAGTGCCCAGTCAACCCGCACTAAGAGGGACAACTCGATGTCTCCCGAACATGTTCGACAAGTGCCCAGTCAACCCGCACTAAGGGGGAACAACTCGATGTCTCCCGAACATGTTCGACAAGTGCCCAGTCAACCCGCACTAAGAGGGGAACAACTCGATGTCTCCCGACATGTTCGACAAGTGCCCAGTCAACCCGCACTGGGGAACAACTCGATGTCTCCCGAACATGTTCGAAAGTGCCCAGTCAACCCGCACTAAGAGGGGAACAACTCGAGGTCTCCCGAACATGTTCGACAAAGTGCCCAGTCAACACGCACTAAGAGGGGAACAACTCGAGGTCTCCCGAACATGTTCGACAAAGTGCCCAGTCAACCCGCACTAAGAGGGGAACAACTCGATGTCTCCCGAACATGTTCGACAAAGTGCCCAGTCAACCCGCACTAAGAGGGGAACAACTCGATGTCTCCCGAACATGTTCGACAAAGTGCCCAGTCAACCCGCACTAGGGGAACAACTCGATGTCTCCCGAACATGTTCGACAAAGTGCCCAGTCAACCCGCACTAAGAGGGGAACAACTCGATGTCTCCCGAACATGTTCGACAAGTGCCCAGTCAACCCGCACTAAGAGGGGAACTCGATGTCTCCCGAACATGTTCGACAAAGTGCCCAGTCAACCCGCACTAAGAGGGGAACAACTCGATGTCTCCCGAACATGTTCGACAAAGTGCCCAGTCAACCCGCACTAAGAGGGGAACAACTCGATGTCTCCCGAACATGTTCGACAAAGTGCCCAGTCAACCCGCACTAAGAGGGGAACAACTCGATGTCTCCCGAACATGTTCGACAAAGTGCCCAGTCACGCACTAGGGGAACAACTCGAGGTCTCCCGAACATGTTCGACAAAGTGCCCAGTCAACCCGCACTAAGAGGGGAACAACTCGATGTCTCCCAACATGTTCGACAAAGTGCCCAGTCAACCCCACTAGAGGGGAACAACTCGATGTCTTCCGAACATGTTCGACAAATGCCAGGTCAACCCGCACTAAGAGGGGAACAACTCGATGTCTCCCGAACATGTTCGACAAGTGCCCAGTCAACCCGCACTAAGAGGGGAACAACTCGATGTCTCCCGAACATGTTCGACAAAGTGCCCAGTCAACCCGCACTAAGAGGGGAACAACTCGATGTCTCCCGAACATGTTCGACAAAGTGCCCAGTCAACCCGCACTAAGAGGGGAACAACTCGATGTCTCCCGAACATGTTCGACAAAGTGCCCAGTCAACACGCACTAAGGGGAAACAACTCGATGTCTCCCGAACATGTTCGACAAGTGCCAGGTCAACCCGCACTAAGAGGGGAACAACTTGATGTCTCCCGAACATGTTCGACAAAGTGCCCAGTCAACACGCACTAAGAGGGGAACAACTCGATGTCTCCCGAACATGTTCGACAAGTGCCCAGTCAACCCGCACTAAGAGGGGAACAACTCGA
>NW_021164005.1:0-5000 GCF_004324835.1 Dendronephthya gigantea | reverse complement strand
AGAGCAATATTTTATTGCATTCTTGAAAAACAGAATGCAATTCCTTCTCTCTAAGTACAACATGTTAGAGACTGTTCTTCAGTCTTGTTTAGAGAAAATAAATCCTCGTGGCTTTCAGCTGGGGAATGCGTTTTTCGATAATTCTTGTCTTTGTCTGCTGCCACTTTCGCTGCTGCTTGAACTGGAAGTTTGGGTTCTTTTCTTCCCTTTTCGTTTTCTGCTCGTTTTCGTTTTTGTTTGTAGTTGATGTCTTCGTCCTCATAACAGTCTTCAAGCTCTTGTAGCAGATTTGTGTTTGCCTTTCGTGAACTTGAAGTTTCTGCTTTTTTCTTTTGGCACGCAGGTTGAGTTTAGGTAGTTTATAAAGCCTTATAAAGCCTTGTTTGATAAGAATATCGTAGAATTGATGCAACATATCGCTTAGAGATTAGTTCCACCCTGAGTTTCCTATGAGTAATTGCAAAAATTGGTTGACATATCAAACTTACTTTCATATATTGATTGCAAAATAAGAAAAAGATTTTCTAAGGGAAGTTAAGTCCATTGCTAATTTAAATTCTTCCTCAATGTCAGTGGAAGGATTTTTGCCATGGTTCATATCAGGTTGATAATTTAGGTTTGATGGCAAACTCAGATGCACACCGGGCCAATTGGTCTTCGCATTGGATGTCCTTTACAAAATTTGACTTTTCTAAGAGAACCATGAGTTCCATTGCTGCTTTAATCCTTCCTCAAGGTCCAGTGGAAAGGTTTTTGTCATGATTGAATATCAGGTTGACAATATTCAGAATTTGATGGCCAAAATGTGACGCACACAGGGACAAATTGGTCATTCGCGTTGGAATGTCCTTTACAAAATTAGACAAATATTTTCTAAGAAGAACAAATGAGTTCCATTGCTGCTTTAATCCTTCCTCAAGGTCAGTGGAAGGATTTTTTCATGATTGAATATCAGGTTGCAATAATTCAGAATTTGATGGCCAAATCTGACGCATACGTGACAATTGGTCTTCGCGTTGGAATGTCCTTTACAAAATTAGACAAATATTTTCTAAGAAGAACAAATGAAGTTCCATTGCTGCTTTAAATCCTTCCTCAGGGTCAGTGGAAGGCTTTTTGTCATGATATATCAGGTTGACAATAATTCAGAATTTCATGGCCAAAATGTGATGCATACAGGGACAAATTGGTCATTCGCGTTGGAATGTCCTTTACAAAATTAGACAATTTTTCTAGAAGAACAATGAAGGTCCATTGCTGCTTTAAATCCTTCCTCAAGGTTAGTGGAAGGATTTTTGTCATGATTGATATCAGGTTGACAATAATTCAGAATTTGATGGCAAAAATCTGACGCATATAGGGACAAATTGGTCATTCGCGTTGGAATGTCCTTTACAAAATTTGACAAATATTTTCTAACAAGAACAAATGAAGTTCCATTGCTGCTTTAAATCCTTCCTCAAGGTCAGTGGAAGGATTTTTGTCATGATTGAATATCAGGTTGACAATAATTCAGAATTTGATGGCCAAAATCTGACGCATACATGGACAATTGGTCATTCGCGTTGGAATGTCCTTTACAAATTTGACAAATATTTTCTAAGAAGAACAAATGAAGTTCCATTGCTGCTTTAATCCTTCCTCAATGTCAGTGGAAGGATTTTTGTCATGATTGAATATCAGGTTGACATAATTCAGATTTGATGGCAAAAATCTGACGCATACAGGGACAAATTGGTCATTCGCGTTGGAATGTCTTTTACAAAATTAGACAAATATTTTCTAAGAAGAACAAATGAAGTTCCATTGCTGCTTTAAATCCTTCCTCAATGTCAGTGGAAGGATTTTTGTCATGATTGAATATCAGGTTGACAATAATTCAGAATTTGATAGCCAAAATCTGACGCATACAGGGACTTGGTCATTCGCGTTGGAATGTCCTTTACAAAATTAGACAATATTTTCTAAGAAGAACAAATGAAGTTCCATTGCTGCTTTAAATCCTTCCTCAATGTCAGTAGAAGGATTTTTGTCATGATTGAATATCAGGTTGACAATAATTCAGAATTTGATGGCCAAAATCTGACGCATACAGGGACAAATTGGTCATTCGCGTTGGAATGTCCTTTACAATTAGACAAATATTTTCTAAGAAGAACAAATGAAGTTCCATTGCTGCTTTAAATCCTTCCTCAATGTCAGTAGAAGGATTTTTGTCATGATTGATATCAGGTTGACAATAATTCAGAATTTGATGGCCAATTCTGAAACAGGCACAAATTTTGCATTATTTTCACACACATGTAACAATGATTTTTTCAAAAGCCGTATGTTGAACATTAGAAAAAAAAACTATAGCGGTTTTGTAGAGCAGGAAATTGTACACTATTGAGTGAATTATGATGCACGTCCGTTTTGTTTTGGCTGAGATAAGGAAGAAGAAGGACCTTAACAAAGATGTCACGAAATTCCCGGTTTTCGGGCGCATGTAACAATGAATTTTTTAAAGCCGTATGTTCAACATTGGCAAAAAATAAAACTATAGCGGTTTTGTAGAGCAGGAAATTTTACACTAGTGAGTGAATTATGATGGACGTCCGTTTTGTTTTAGCTGAGAAATAAAGGAAAGAAGAAGGACCATATTAACAAAGATTTTACCAAATTCCCGGTTTTCGGGCGCATGTAAACAATGAATATTTTAAAGCCGTATGTTCAAAATTGGAAAATAAAGTTATAGCGGTTTTGTAGACCAGGAAATTTTACACTATTGAGTGAATTATGATGCACGTCCGTTTTGTTTTGGCTAAGAAATAAAGGAAAGAAGGACCTATTAACAAGATGTTACCAAATTCCCGGTTTTCGGGCGCATGTAACAATGAATTTTTTAAAGCCGTATGTTCAAATTAGAAATAAAACTATAGCGGTTTTGTAGAGCAGGAATTTTACACTATTGAGTGAATTATGATGCCGTCCGTTTTGTTTTGGTTGAGAAATAAAGGAAAGAAGAGGACCTATTAACAAAGATGTCACGAAATTCCCGGTTTTCGGGCGCATGTAAACAATGAATTTTTTAAAGCCGTATGTTCAACATTGGAAATAACTATGCGGTTTTGTAGAGCAGGAATTTTACACTATTGAGTGAATTATGAGGGACGTCCGTTTTGTTTTAGCTGAGAAATAAAGGAAGGAAGGACCATATTACAAAGATTTTACCAATTCCCGGTTTTCGGGCGCATGTAACAATGAATTTTTTAAAGCCGTATGTTCAAATTGGAAAAAAAATTATAGCGGTTTTGTGTAGACAGGAAATTTTACACTACTGAGTGAATTATGATGCACGTCCGTTTTGTTTTGGCTGAGAAATAAAGGAAAGAAGAAGGACCATATTAACAAAGATGTTACCAAATTCCCGGTTTTCGGGCGCATGTAAACAATGAATTTTTTAAAGCCGTATGTTCAAAATTGGAAATAAATTATAGCGGTTTTGTAGAACAGGCTTTTACACTATTGAGTGATTATGATGCACGTCCGTGTTGTTTTAGCTGAGAAATAAAGGAAGGAAGGACCATATTAACAAAGATGTCACGAAATTCCCGGTTTTCGGGCGCATGTAAACATGAATTTTTAAAAGCCGTATGTTCAACATTGGAAATAAACTATAGCGGTTTTGTAGAGCAGGAAATTTTACACTATTGAGTGAATTATCATGCCCGTCCGTTTCGTTTTAGCTGAGAAAAATTCTTTCAAAATGTATGAAAAAACAGTTGACTTCGTAGTGTAATTTATAGTAAACTCGAATTTTAAAACGTAATATCTTTTTTTCCACCGATTGCAATTTTGTTAACTTCTACAGTTTAAGAGGGCAAAAGTTGTACAGAATAAGCAAGTTACTTTGCCTCATCAGAAAAAACAAAAAGTTATAATATTAACATATAGTGTCATGACTGGTCTAACTTCAATCAAGTATGAAATTAATGTGGCTTAAGAAGTTATGTTAGCCTAACGTCGGCAATAACCGTACGGTCTTTATGAATAACTGGCTTGTGGCAGCCAAGCGTTCATAGCGACGTTGCTTTTGATTCTTCGATGTCGGCTCTTCCTATCATTGCGAAGCAGAATTCGCCAAGCGTCGGATTGTTCACCCGCCAATAGGGAACGTGAGCTGGGTTTAGACCGTCGTGGACAGGTTAGTTTTACCCTACTGTTGAATGGTTGTTGCAATAGTATTCTGCTCAGTACGAGAGGAACCGCAGATTCAGACAATTGGCTCATGCACTTGCCTGAAAAGACAATGGTGCGACCATCTGTTGGATTATGATTGAACGCCTCTAATCGAATCCGTGCTAGAACGCAACGATTCCTTTTCTCTGGACGACTTAAGCGAACACGATAGAGACGCGATCATTCGCGCCTCCTGCGTCACAACGTGCCCACGGAGCGGACAATGCTCCAAAGCACTACAACGATCAAATCTAAATTTTCCAGAGCTAAATCATTTGCAGACGACTTAAATAAAGAACGGGGTATTGTAAGCAGTAGAGTAGCCTTGTTGCTACGATCTGCTGAGATTAAGCCCTTGTTCTACGATTTGTTTCTTTTTTTTCCGACACTCACACATCCTCGGAGCAGTCGAACATGTCCGCAAAAAAAGCCAACAACTCGAGGTCTCCCGAACATGTTCAGGATAAGGGGGAGCATATCGATGTCTCTCGAACATACCGGCAGAGGGAACACTATAGGTCTCTCGAACATGTTCGGAAAGTCGCACTTTCGACCCGGACTAAGATGAGAGAAAACGAGTTCTCTTGAACATGTCCAAAAGTCGCGATTTAGATCGCTACCAAGAGGCGAAGGAATCGAGGTCTCCGAACATGTTCGACAAAGTGCCCAGTCAACCCGCACTAAGAGGGGAACAACTCGATGTCTCCCCATGTTCGACAAAGTGCCCAGTCAACCCCCAGAGGGGAACAACTCGATGTCTCCCGAACATGTTCGACAAA
>NW_021164004.1:0-14431 GCF_004324835.1 Dendronephthya gigantea | reverse complement strand
AAATATTCTGGTATTAAATTATTTTGTTAAAATTGTTCGGTACCCTAATGCTGTGGTTTATAGTAGCTGAAATATTTTAAATCCTGAAGACTAGGGACTGGTTGTGTAAAAACGTAGGTCATTTTAACTACAGTTAGTTGTGTCTGACAAAATTGGCCAATTACAAACGTGTATTTATGACTTAACTATGCACGGCATAGATATTTTTCAATGTAACATAGGCGCGGCGTTAGCCTTATATCAACTTCGCAACGAAAGTGATAAAACAACTGCCTGAAATATATATTTTTTTTGGTGTCGTGTAGATGGACAAGCCATAGCGTCAAAGCTGTCCAAGCAGATCACCCGTAAAACCAATGCAATCAAAAGCGTTATAACGAAATATAATGCTTCTTTGACTGCTCTACAAGACTGCGTTGACGGACTACCTGACGAGCTGAAATTTGACATAGCAAAAGACCCAGAGTCGTCACTTTATTCCAACTTCTCCACCCAACGGCCTGTCGAGACTGTTCCTTTTTCCGTCAAGAGATCCGCAATCGACCTGCAAAATTTCCTCGAAAGATGCAAAGAGGAGCAGGAACTTTTGTTAGAGGAAGTTGAAAACCTGTTTATGTATTACATTGAAAAGCGAGATAATTTCACAGAAATTTTAGAACGACGTTGTCTTGAGGAATCCAGGCTATCGAATGGGATTTGCAATCATATAAAAAGGAGATTTGCGAGATAAACAACGTGTTGGTGTCTTTGCGTTTGACACTTTCCGATTATATAAAACCATGGCTTGCAGAAAAACTTGATAGCGTTGACAGTACATCGTCTTTTCATATGTCAAATGTCTTAGAAACGTGTGTTGAAGAGGAAAGTGAAATGGAATGCATAGATAAAGATGCCATAGAGGATCTTGTGGACTTGCTAGATGACAGAGACGAAGACGAGGAATGATAGGGAATGATTGCTGCATTGAAAACAATCATATCTATAGTATCGGCATCTCTTGTGTAAATAACCGTACTTTCTAATATAAACAAGACGCCGTTCTGGCGTTAACTCCGGCGCACGTGCCAGTCTTCAATATAGAGCTTCTGAACATAAACAATACAGTTCGCGTATTGTTTCGCATACATATTCGCATTTAGATGCCTTGCGAACCTAAATGTTCGATCGCGAAATTCAGAAGAACATCGCAGTATAGAAGTTCAATTGTTCAAAATGTAAATAAACCGCATGATACATTCGCTTCGTCTTACACTTTGCCTTTGGAATTCGCGCTTATATAGTTGTATTGAATCTTCGATCCTGTGCAAACTACGCGACGTGTCAACGCGCCCATACACGACCACATCATCTTGTTAAACGGCAAAATAGCAGCGATATTATTAAAATAGGACCGGGTCTACATGTATTAAATATATTCTTACCCCAATTCAATCTAAACTTAATCGAACAGCATGAAAAGAACGGTTTATTTGTTCCTCTTGGAGGAATTGCCGTATCATGCGAGCGAAATCGAATCGCGCATTGGAAAATTAGCCAAAGCTGTGCACCACAAGTCTTGGGAGATAAGACTGGGACGTAGATAAATACGGTCACATACATGTTTTAAATACTAGTATATTTCGCGCCATTACAGACTTGCGACGACGAAAAATAATAAAAAAAAAATAAAAAAAAAAACAAAAACAAAACAAAACCGGGGCGAATTTTCAACTCCGTCGCTGACGCCGGAGTAATAAATGGCAGAATTTTGAACAAACGTTTTCGGCCAAGGCAGTGGATAATTACTCTCTATTGGGCAATTGTCATATGGTAACTTATTATTTTCACTTTTTTAACGCGGGACGATTTACTCGTCAAAGGGACACCCTCTGATGCTGTATAGAATAAAATATACTAGTTTTAATAGTTTCACATTACTCTCATCCAAGCATAAAAAGTCGAGTAAAATTCCAATGCAGCTAGCGCTGATACAATCGAAGGATTGAAAGGTTGATTCAAACAGGTAGGAAAAAGTATTTACCTGGCAGAATGGTATTGTGCATTTCTGTTTCGCTCTTAAAACAAGTTCAAATTTCTTTCTGAATACGACGTACTGTACAATCTTTTCAAAGCTCATCAAAAACATCTGATCACGCAGCTGTAAAATGGCCATTTTGAGATTAAGTATATACAGAAGGCTATTAATTGAGACTATTTGTTTTTACCGCTTGCAAGCTTCAAATTGTCGATGCAAGACATTTTTGTTGAGCTTGCATGTAGAAATCTATTGCTGATCACCAATTGCAAATTTGAGCATGAAGTCTAATAAATTGTGATGAATTCAAATGCAACCAATACCCACGGCATAATTGTTTGATTTCAGTTTTCATAGTTTCTACCAACGATTTATTGCTGATCATAGTAATTATATAAGATGTATAGGTCAGAAATCAAAAACACACACATATAGCTATCTGCTCGACGTATATTTTTATATATGCTCGGTTACTAAGGTGGGGTTCAGTCCATGATGTAAATAACACTTCGTTGACAGACTCCCTATTGTTGAGATCAAAATCAATGGCGAAGCCTCTTTTTATTCATTTTTATTATATATATACGAGATCTAAACCCGAACTCCTAATCGAGCTGGTTTGCAACAGCACCGTTTAAGGTTTGTCCAGCACCCTTTGGTCATACGTCACGAAATTTGAGTTCACTTGGTTGGTAGGGCCCAGCCTGCACACAAGCGCAAACAAGCGCCTTGATAAGAAGGTGCGAAGAATGGCGAATACCTCAAAATCATCAAAGTTCAAGTTTTTGCCATCAGATTGGAGGGATTCTCGAGCTACCTGGTAAGCTCACAGCTTTTGTACATTCTAGATAGCAGCTATATTGCTATATTAATATCGTTTGCATAATTAAATATTTAAATATATTAAAACGTATGTTTCTTTTATGCATATTGCAGGCTTTCCCGCTTTTATGCGGTTGATTTGTATTCTCGTGTGAAATGTTCTGATGTATTGAACGACCTGACAGAAAAATTCCCAAATATTTCTAAGAGAGAGTGTGGTTTTATAGTTCGAAGATTTTTCCCGAGCGTAAGAAGAAAACATAGTAATCATGTTTACTATTATTCTGGAATTCGTCGTGTCTCTGACCCCAAATCCCTGAACGGCGGCGGATCATTCGACGACGGATCATTTGGTGAGTACAAGATGCAAAACCTTCTGTACATCATACATGTTAATTCAGACCTTACTATTGGTTTATTTGTTGAAAATACAATAGATACTTGACGAATAAGGAGCAATTTTTTGCATAAATGTTCCCTGACATAATTAATGAGTTCTATTGTACTTTTATGTAGTCTGTAAACCCATGTATATTCTATTAACTGTGATCTCACACACTGTACCTTCATGTAAAACATGTTTTAGTTACTGCTAGAAAGTTTGTTGATAAGGCTACATATTGAGGTCACTTGTTCTATTTATGGTTTTGGTCTCTTAGCCTCATATATACCATGCATTTTAAATTTTTAATTAAGTTGCTCCTACTATGTAGCTAATACAGAAAACATAGATGTCATATTGGATGTCATACTGTTGATGAATCTGTAAGACTGTAACATTAGTACTCTAAAGTTCATTGCTGGTTACATAGCTTCAATTTTTTGTTTAGAAAAGGAAGTACCGGTACTGGAAGAAGTTAACCATGATATACCAAAATCTCTGCATGTTAAAAGACAGGAGCTGATTGACGTGCATGACACTGGTATATGTAAATTCAACAATGGCATTGTTGAAACTTTACAATTAAAGCGTTTCAGAGGGTTTCCTGTTGCAGTAAGAGAATGTGAACATAACATTGAAAGTGAGGTGAAATCAATATTAAGATTGCCTTCTCATCCTTCTTTGCCTATTGTTTTGGGAATTTGTCTTGATTGCAAGCCATTCCTGCTTGTGACAAAGTTTTATGGCTCTTCAAAGTTTGGTGTTATGCTTTCACTGTATGCAGCTATAAAAGACAAGTGCAAAGACAGCATTTCTAAGGAACGCTGGATTTCTATCATTCATGGTATCACTGAAGGCCTGTTGCATATGCATGCAAATGCTTTTTGTCATGGAGATTTGCAATCACATAATATCATTTTGCATAGAAAATCCAGGGAAAACAAGTTTTTGCAGCCAGTTTTCTTTAGTTTAGACAAAGCATTGCACATCAAAAAAGAAAACACAATTCTTTTCCGCAATGATGTGCAAAACCTAGCTTCATTAATTGACAATATAAGTGCCAATACTAAAGGTGACAATTTATTTAAATCTGTAGCGGACATAGCAAGAGGAATAGACCAAAGTAGTAGCAATAGCATAGATGTGTTAAAACATATTTTACACCATCTTAAGCAACTATAAGTTTTAGTGGTGCTCTAGCCATGCTTTGGCTGTGTAATACTGCAATAAGTTATTTGAGTTCCATGTATGGGTAAATATATCCTAGCATCAAGGATTGGGTGGGAAACAGGCAGGAATATTCTTTTATTCATGTTAACAGCCTGTAAAGACAATACATTTGAGAAGAATTTGATAATGCAGAACACAAGAATATATGAATATTGCTCCCCCTCCAATTATTGATGCTAGCTATGTACACCACTGTTCATGTTGTCAATCCATTTTTAGTTACAGTACATAAAAATGAACTGTTATTTTAAATTAGTTTTGTATGGCTAAACTGTCCAATTAATAGAATATGAAAAAATAATACATATAGAATATCCTATCTAGTAAAACAGTTACCAAGTAAACTGTTGTAACCTAAAACCCCTTGTAACCGAAGTTAACCCTACAGAAAATCTAGGCTGCTTTGGTCTTAGTGGTGATAAAATTTCCTGCAAGGACTGCGTGATTGCCGGAACGAAGTTCAATATCCAAAAATTAGGGTTCACATAAAAGCCTTGCAGATCAATCTGAGATTTTCCCTAATCCCTCTGTAGGGTGGCGTCAATGTCTAGCACAAAAAACAATGGAACAGTCATCGTGAATCTGTAAATCAGTGTACTTTTATTAACAAACCAAAGCAAAACTATTGCATGTACACCCAATGACCCAAAAACTGGAATTGGAACGAGTTAATGCAGTCATAACCAACTGAGTAATGAAAGCCTTCGTACTGTATTTACAAAAACCCTTGATGTTTTAAGCATTCTCTGATTGTAATGTCAAAATCAGGTGGCATTGTTATTTTGGCACCATAATTGAGTTCAAGAGCTTTTCGAAGTCTCAGTGTTCCAAGATTTTCTTGATCTTTGCTGATCATGTTCAAGGCTACTATGAATGTTTTGTCCTGTTCGACAAGTAATTTGTAGCACAGTTCTTGTTCCGTCTTGTCCTTGTCAAGCCAGTAACCAAAAATTTTATCATCTGCCTGAAGATTTTCAATTTCTTCTGCTTTACCAGGGTGATAAAAGAGCCAGTATGGTTCAGCTTTAGTCGTGTTATACACCGGCAGAACGTAACCGCAATGAGCTCTGGTTACCTCATAGTTTTTTTTACATGCAGTCATCGCATCATTACCAAAACAGTGGCTAAGTTCTGTTGTAATGATATTAAATTCTTCCTCATTTAAATCAAAGTCGTATACTTCCAAATCCTCTTCTTGAATTTTATGATTTTGCGATAAACAATCTGCCACTTTATCTTCGTTGATAATCTTACTCAAAATACTCGTATACAGCTGCATTCGTTCAACAGTTGTGATTTCCGACCGCTTGTCTGGTAATGAGGATAGGATGAATGTGATATTTTCAGCATTTTCCATTATAGCATTTATTTGTTTTTGCCCATATGCACTTGGTCTCTTGAAACTGAGGGCGTCAGGCAATCCTGTGACTTCAAATCCTCCCTTTTTGTATGGTACCCGAGAGGACGCTTTTCCACATGCTTCACCTGGGAATTTCCAAAAAAAAAGTTTACATTACTCAAAAAGCACGAGCATTGTGCATTAGGATAATCACTATCCGATAATGTATATATTCATAAGGGGCTTTCCTTTAAGTGGCGAAAATGTCAGACCGGTCAAATTTTGAATTGAAATAGAGTGTTTCCTTATGAATATAACAGTAAAACAACAATTTGCGCGCTAGGCAGATGAACATGACGATACACTTAAACGTAACGATACACGTAAACGCAGAGTTCTTGAAATACTAGAAATATCCGCTCAGTATAGAAATTCAATAGGACCGGTCTGGCCGTAATATAAAGAAAAGCGCGTTCAAATAAGCGTAAAAGCAAGCGATATCTATTAAAAGAAATATCCTGGTTCTATCTTTGCAGGTGTGAATGTGGGTTTGAAAAGTACAAACTATTGCAAACCCACATTCAAACAACAACGAACAAGATGCCGGGCCATAAACGTGAACGAAAGCAGCGCGATAATTGGGACGAATATTCATATATCTGTTCTACTGTACCTGGCGGTTTTATTTCGAAAACAAATGAAGGTACAAAAAAATTCCGTCGGTCAGAACGAATATGTGAATATGTACCGCTCCACTAATTATTGCATCAAGTTTCAACCAATCAACGAGCATTAAAAGAGGTTTGAGATACTAAAAAATGCTTACTGTATTTTTTGTTGAAGAGTTTTGCAACATCATCAACTTTGAAATTAACTCTGTGTGAAGTGTCTAAAGAAAAGAATAACAAAAGTATTAGTACAGTTTTTGACAATTAGTTAATTGATCAGAAGTTTTATTTGCTAAAAAACACCTTATTATTCATAATTTACAACCAAATATTAATATTGAAATTGATATTAATACCGACCACTAAATATTCAAAGTAACACCTGTAGGTACATAACTTAATTTAAGATTGCATGAAGACTTACCAACATACTCCCCAAATTTCAAAGCAATGGTTTGGTTATCTTCCAAAAATCTCATTCCTTTCTCTGTCCCATATTGTTTAAGCTTGCATGAATCGCTAGGATCCATGAGCAGGACTGATGCTTCGCAGCCAAGAGTTTCCATATATGCAAGCTGAAGAAACAAATGAATGTACAAAACATATAAAGATACACAAAGACCATGTGGTGTTTGGCCAAAAATTATAAGCCAGTACAAATTTACACACACACATGTATGAATATATACCAATTCAATTTAAAAAAGAGAGTCACATGCACATTTTACTAATTAAGGTTAAATTAAATTTTGGGCTTGCATATACAGCTAACTTAATAAAGGTTAGCTTTCCAGAAATCAAAGGGATGATTGGATACCTGTAAATTTAGACCCATATACCTGAAATATTAGGTTTGAAACAGTAACCTACACTCTTTAGAAGACATACAATAGAAACTGTTGTGTTTCATACAAAGATAACATTTTTAATTTCAAGAGTCTATAGAAGGGCTAGCAACCTCTGCGGAGAAGAGAGGCATGCGCATGCTCTACAAAGCCAGCTATCACTAAAATATTTGCCACAGAGCAACAATATATTTGTAGCATATATTTAGGTGTGTTTTAAATATATGCTATAAAAAAACCTTGGTCCATGCATGCACCTTCTTATATTCAACTTAAAAATTATGTGAACATTTTATGCTGTAAAATACATGATTACACCTAACCTCCATCAAGTTCATATTCTATGACAAGAACAATTATTAAGTGGACAATAACAATGCCAATTCAATTTCATAAACCAAATTAACAATTTTAAAATATTCATGCTTGGAGCTTTGGAAGACTAGGTCTCAACACATTGTCATCTTCACAAACAATAGTATAGGTGTATTACCTGGGAGATAAGTTGTTTTCTCGCTTTTTTGATTCTCTGATTACACTCCTTTTCAGATAATTCACTGACAACAACCTTTTGTAGCTCTTTTGCTTTTTCAATCCACTTACTTCGTTCCTCAGAGGTGAGTGAGTTCCATGTACTAACAGTGAGTTTTAATTTTTCAGAGTTTGTAAGCTGTTTACATTCATCTGCAAATTATAAAACATATATACTATAGCACCATTCATATAAAATATTTGTAGCACCATATAAGATACTGCAATTTAGTCCATTGTCCTTACACACCAACACAATTGAGACATGCTCTATTCTTCATTCATGCTTTATGATACAAGGTCCCCTCTATAAATCCCCCTCAGCACAAGCCAAAAAGGCCCTGAAATAGATGGGATTGATAAGTTCAATAAGTTTTCATAATTCCATTATAAATTTGATCAGAGAACATAGTACAATTTGGCTTATTTGAAAGGGGGCTTATTAAATGAGAGATTATTATGAACCTAACCTGAGGTAAGCATGCTCGAGCAAAAAAGGTTGTATGCTGTGGTCCCACGCTTTACAGGACACTTTCTTGTTGCCAAGCCAGAGGTCTCACCAGGTAAATCTGTCCCAATAGCAGATGAGGCTTTTCGTTTCTGCCTTTCGTTTCCAATCCATTTCTACAAACGATTACAGTAATGTTTTTCAAAAAGAATTATGGTTCTAAGGGTTTTAATTTCGAGTGGAGTCATAAACAAGAATGAATGATGAATTGGTCTTTAGAATGAATCGAAGTTATCGAACCTACGTTTTTGCGAATTGCGATGCCCGTGCAAATGTACAATGCTCATGCCACAGAGCTATAGGTGTAGCTAACAATAGCAAGTGTAGTTAGTGCGTATTTACAGATATACAATATTCATAACGCGTTTATTTCAAAACTTGCGTCAATATGCAAATTAACACGCCATCTAAACTTCAAAGACAAAAATAAATACCTTCACTCGTTCTACAGTTACGTTAGCTTTATCAGAAGCCTCCACTATAGTTCTCTGCATGTTACTAGCTGTTGAATTCATGCCTTTATCGAAGAAGTCACAAAGAATCTTCCTCTGCGCTTCGCTTATCACTTCGTACGTTCTTCGACGATCAGCCATTTTGAATATATCAAACCTCAATCATCCCTAGCCCAGCATGCACAGAATATAATTTGGTGACGCTTTACAGCGCATTTCTAAATTTTAGAATTAACCTTAGATAGCGTTTTAGAACAGGTGAAACGGGTGGGTAATAATACAAACTGCATGAATTGAGCTTGTATTAGGACCGTCGCCAGTCAAAAACACAGTTGGCACTTGGCCGTAGGCTAGAAACGTTTTTGCCATGGGCAAACCACGAATATTGTCGCCGGAAACATTTGTCTTTACGATGTTTCCTGAAATGAAACTCTGTTTGCCAAACAAATTTGTTCCCGTTAGAGAGAATGTTTCTTGTCAGATTTAGTGTTCCCAGACGCTTTTTTGATGTGGAAACTGGTTGTTTTTCAACGTTATTTCGAGTAAATCAAGTGCTTGCATACTTGAAACGTCCATAAACACAGACTGCGGACATGTACATCATTTTACCCCGAATGCCAATGTCTTTCAATAGTGTTGGCCCACTTCTTGGAGACAACAGAAATATTGCGTGGAAACGTTGTTTGCATAAAACTGTTTGCATGATAAACTGTACTGAGAATTTGGATTGAATGAGAATCAGGATGAATCTCGATTTAAAACACATCGGATGACGAGATACTCCTAATCTATATGTCCTGGGCTACCCTCACTGAGGCAATAGGCAAAAATATTCCGCGGGGGTCACAGTGGAGAGCTGAGTTTTTATCCCCCCCTGGAGGAGAGGAGATGTCCTAAAGGGAAATATCTGACAGGTTCATGTTTCCAGGGGGAGGTTAAAAAAATGAAAACCTATTATCGAGAAATGTGACATTTGCTAACTATGTTGTTTCACATCAAATGCTGTATACCTATAAAGTAGTTAAGATGTTTCGAGCAGGGTCTTCATCAGGAAAGCCAGTGTAGTCAGTTGTTAAATGAAATCAAGACAAGGTTTACATCTACTGGTTCGAAATGTTGAATTTTTGTATTTCACAAACATATGGAAATGGTGGAAGAGTATGGAACAACAACAACAGAACAGCGTACAGCGACAATATCAAAATATTATGTCACGTCTATCTGCATGCCTGAGTTGACAAGTTAGGGTTGTGTCAAAGTTTCTTTGTTCTGATCCGTTTCCCTTTCTGTCCGTGTGGATAACGAGGGAACCTCAGGGACATGAAAACAGGGACTTAGGGGATATTTCTCACAGCAATATTTGGTCTAACGCTTCGCATGGTGTCGATCCTAAATAAGCGGAGGAACGTCTGGGTCGTCAACAAATTCCTCATCTTCCACTTCTTCATCAGCACATTTCCGTCCTGAAGAGTACTTAATCTTTTCCAAATCCTTGCTTTTATCGCAAACGATGTTACCAAAGTCGACATCCTTTCTTACGCTTGGATCAACTTCTAGTTTCTCCTGCTGTTTTCTGTGGAAGCATATCGAGAATCATAAATTATATCCGTCAATATGTGCTATGGATTGATTTAGTAAACCGCGCTATTTCAAGTCATTCGTAATTTTATTTAACTCCATAGTCTCTGAGCTTACCCTGTCATATATTTGCCGTTTATTTTGCCTTCATTCAGACTTTCTTTGGGCACGGCTTTCCTCTCTTGTTTTGGTCGAATAATTCCTTTTAATTAATGAATGAATTTAACCTAAGATCATTCTAAACGAGTTATAGCAAAAACGAGAACTGTGCAGGCATGGTCTTTCATTTTACCTTCGGCATAGTCAAGAGAAGATTCCCTGTAACCTGTGAACGCTTAGCTGTGCTTGAGTCAGGTTTGATCTCTTCTGGTAACGCTAGCTGCATTATCTAAACAAAGATGAAACGAAGATAAATATATGCGGAAAAGCAGTCTTTTGTTGCTAAGATGGAGTCTTTTGTTGAGAGAGTGTTCATTTTACCTTTCCCTTAACTGTTACTCGAACGTAGTTCGTTTGTACATCAACATTGATTAAGGAGGTATCCAGATACCTATAAAAGAAAAAAAGGATGTTATATCTGTTCGATTATTCTGGCAAACTCTAGCTTGTTTAGCCCGCCTACCTTGGACAGGCGAGGTCAAAAAGAAACACATTGTTTTCCTCGTCATCAGTGAAATTAAAGTCGAGTCTAGAAAATAAAAGGGTTGACTGTATCTGAGTAACACTTACGAGTTCACGCTGAATTAAAGACAAGACGCATATCAGCCAACAGCTGGAAAATCTTTCGACTTACTTCCCCTGGTTTATATTCAAAGGTCTGCCGTCTTTAGCGAAAAATCTCACTTCTTTTGGTGCTTTTTCTGCACTGAAAAACAGGAATAATGAAGATTAAAATTATGAATCGTGACATCTCCTATGACCACCATCACATTTTCTTCCGAGTTCTTCCTACCTTTTATCAATCTGTTCTTTGTTTTTTCGTTTTTCTTCCATATGCTTATGAATTTCAACCCTTGACTCTGGTGTGTATTCAACTTCTTCTTGCCAGAAACTGGGATGAGAGCATGTATTATAATGCCTCTCACATACTGTTAATCAGCCCACTTTAATGTATCCTAAACATGCAATTTTTTGCTGCAGAATTATCAATAATATTACCTTGCATCATCTTGTGTCTCCTTTTCATGTTCACTGCTTTTATCCCTTCAAAACACCATGTACAAAAATTTAGGCTCTTTTAACAACCATGATTATATAAGGGCAGGTCACAGGTGATGATGCATCTGGCAGAAATAGCAAAGAAATACTTTGACAAATGGTCTCTTTCTTCATCTCCTCGTTGATTTCTTTTACTCTCCTTGGAAATATAGACAAACTGTTACAGTTTGTCTTGTGATCGGAATTTCAAATTTGAATCCAGTGGCATTAGATCACACACTTACAATTTCCTTTTTGTAATCATTGTCTTGATCAACAATCAATCTAACAATGTTGTCATAATCCTAAAATGATTCAGCTATTAGATGAATTGAAGGTGAGCAAATTTTCAAAAGCACTACACATACTTGTTTTGCCAAAATCCTTTCAGATTTTTCAATTTCTCTTCCATCCAAAGTCTGAAAGATGTGAACAGAAAAAAGTTCCTCACAAATTATATTGAAATCCAATATATCTGTTTTCTAAATCGGGTCAACCACATCGTGCAAGACCTACTTTCAAATGAGGCAATGTTGTTATCACATATTCTCTATAACTGGTGAATTGTGTGCAAGGATTGCCAGTCAGAAACCTAGGGGAGCATAAATTGCATTATCACAACAAAAATGTTAGCTAGGTCATTGGTATCAATGTGAAGGAAGTGTATTACAGCAAAACTGCGATGACGTACAATTCTTGCAGGCGGTAATTAACCCTTAAACTCTCGATGCTGGTCAATTCTCCAACAAAATTGACAGTCAAGTCTAACTTCTGCAGCGATTCACATCCTGAATAATTAGAGACATTTGCTGAGATAATTGATACATATTGCATAGAACAGGATGATAACAGGATGCAGTTTGGTAAACTGCAAACAGAATGTATGGTACTTAATTTATATGGTATTATGATTGTGGTGTATATTAGACTAAGAATATACATACCTTGTAAGTTCTCAACCTTTTCAATGTTATTCAAGGCTATATAAATTGAGACACTCTAGTTTCTTCAATCTACCAACATTTTCTGAAATCATAGAGGATGATGACAAGCAGTGCCTCTCGAAGGTTGGGGAAAGGAAAGTGCATTATGCTCTGGTCACAATAACAGAATTAATGTACAGATTACATGGTGCTGAATTTAAAGATTTACCTACCAATCTTAGGAATTAGGTTGCTTTGCAGATAGAGAATCTTCAATTCACGACAAACTTTATCTAGAATTTCAATTCTACATAACAACATTATATCATTGATCGTTTTTCAACTCCCTTCTTCTTGACTTTCAAACCATCAACAAATCAGAAATCTTTAATTCTCACCTCTCGATATCCAACTGATGCAAGGATACTTCCTCAAGCGTCGATAACTCACAATTGTTATGCTCTGCCTTTTACGAACGAGATCTTCAGTAACTAAATCAACACATTAAACTGCATATAATAAAGAAATTTAACAAAAGAACCAAAAAAATTAAAAACAAACTTACTTCGAACCATGTTGTTTACACCCGATTCGTACGTTGCTCTGCGACGCCGTCTGTCAGCCGCAGAAAATATCGCCATCTCCACAAACCAAACAATTTGAATCTTCAATTTGCAATCTCCTCTTCTCTTCTCTTCTCTTTTCACCTCACCTCATTTTCACCTAAGCTTCACCTCACCTTCACCTCACCTAGCTCACTTCACTTCCCCACCTCACCTCACCTCACCTCACCTTATCTCACCTCACCTCACCTCACCTCACCTCACCCACCTCACCTCACCTCACCTCACCTCACCTCACCTCACCTCACCTCACCTCACCTCACCTCACCTCACCTCACCTCACCTCACCTCACCTCACCTCACCTCACCTCACCTCACCTCACCTCACCTCACCTCACCTCACCTCACCTCACCTCACCTCATCTCACCTCACCTCACCTCACCTCACTTCACCTCACCTCACCTCACCTCACCTCACCTCACCTAACCTCACCTCACCTCACCTAACCTCACCTCACCTCACCTCACCTCACCTCACCTCCACCTTCACCTTCACCTTCACCTCACCTCCAGTGTTGCCAACCTTGGGATTTTATCCCAAGATCTTGGGATTTTTTAAGGCTGTTGGGATTTTTTTGGGATTTTTTTTTTTAAGACCTTGGGATTTTTCTTGGGATTTTTAGAATAGAGACAAGATAATGTTTTAATAATGATAGTTGTAATACTGATTAATCTGCCTGCTCGGTATAACGTTATTCACTAAATATTTTAATACCATACAGAGTATACAGCAGTTAAGTGCTGAGATCAGTGAGAAGGTTTCTTCCTATCGTTTATACAAGACCAAGTATTTCGCCAGGCTTCGGTTAACGCGCATGGCTGAACACTTCGCCTGATGAGGGGACCTGGGGACTAATGAAAAAAATCTTGGGATTTTTTTGGGGGAAAATAGGGAATCTTGGGATTTTTTGGGAGCTATATTGGGATTTTTAGGAAAACTGACTTGGCAACAGTGCTCACCTCAGAACTAAGTGCCTTTAACCATCTCAGAATCTGAAGCTATAAACATTCACAATCCTTTGGGACAAAGCAGAACTGCAGAAGACAGCATGAATGAACACGACAGTTCAATACTTTATGTTGAACTTCAATACAATTGTACATTTTATTGAAATCATATCAAATTCCATCGTTCATGTCAATGTTTCATTGCTTGAAAAACAAGCTTAGTTTAGTTTGCTGCATTTGTCGTGTTGACGAAGTACACTGTCAACTCACAAATATAAATACTTAGTTGTTATGATGATTTTTCAACATCGCCCAAATTGAGAGCTGTTAAACGTTGATTACTCGTAGTTTAATAATTAGCCCAATCGACT
>NW_021164003.1:0-14411 GCF_004324835.1 Dendronephthya gigantea | reverse complement strand
TAAAGAACAATTAAATAACCAAAGCCGTTCCGCACAAGATCTTGTAGTCTAGTGGCGAACACAATGGTCCTCCAAGTGGTTAATTGGTGGTTCGAATCCTACCATAACCGTTTTTCATTATTAACATCATGAAAAAGATAAAGTAAATTAAATAACCATAACCGTTCAGCACATGATCTTGTAGTCTAGTGGCTAACACAATGGACTCCCAAGTGGTAAATCGATGGTTCGAATCCCTATTCGTTTTTCATTATGAACTTCATAAAAAGGATCAAGTAAACTAAATACCCATAGCCATTCAGCTCAAGATCTTGTAGTCTAGTGGTCAAGATGTTAGTCTCATGTGTCGACAGTCGAAGGTTCGAATCTCGTTTTAGATGAAAATTTTCGTTATTAATAAAATATTGTAAGGTCATGGTGAATAAGTTGGTGTAGGCTTCCAACAATCACCAGTTAGCGTTGTGGTAAAGTCGTGGACTATCAAGTACAAGATAGAGGTATCAAGAACGGTGTAGGACGTTGCTCATGGCGCGAAAAAGAAAAAAAAGAAAAAAAAAAGAAAAAACAGTAGGTATGTTGTTCTGCGGAGGTTTGTACTCGGTTAATCTTTGCAAATCAAAGTTAATCTTTAGGGAAATTTAGGGAAACCAGGGGATAGGTAGGGTGAGTGAGGGGTACATGAGTACAAAAAGACTTAGTAATTGGGCGGCCACGGCTCCCGGGGGCAGGAGGGAGGGCATAGGTGAGAAAACGGTATATAAAATGTTTAAGTCTTTTTGTACTCATTTAAACCTCTTTAGCCCTATTTATCCTCCTATTTACTCCTATCTATCCCTACTTTCACGTATCCCCACATACCCCCAACTATCCCCTAACACAATTAAATGTGTGAAGAAAGCTTGCTTTGAAAGTCAGGAAAGCCGGGGAAAGAGAACCCCCCTCAGTCTACTCCTCGCCCAAGGCGAGGGCATATTCGCCCTCTCGCTCTACTCCTCTCACACTCACAAATTCTCACTTTATTACCTTGTTCTTTTTCGGTTTATCCCGGGCTTGAACCATCGACTGTATAATTGGCACATCATCGTCTTCACCACTACACCACCAGTTCTTGTGGTGTAAGCCTAGAGTTTTTTTTTACTTAATCCTTTATGGAAGGATCTTTGATGAAATAGAAGAAAAAAACATTCCCATCTGGGGCTCGAACCTTCGCCCTTACACTCGGAGAGCACTGCCTTTGCCAGTAGACCGCACGATCTTGCGATGAAAGGCTGTACTTTTTTTTATGACTGAATACCTCATGGGTAGGATCTCAAATGAAATAACAATTTAAAGGAGTTCTTCTTAATGTTCATGATTTCTTTTCTTGTCTAAAATTGTTTCTTATGCGTAGCTTGTAACCTAATAGTAGCCATTTGTGTTCTCGCTAAAATATCACATACAGGTATGAAGTGCCTTAAAGCACTATTGTTTGCATAAGTTAGTTGTTATATGCGGCCCAAGTGAAGCTAATGGTTACGGTGCGATTCGGTTTGGTATTTTTAATGAGCTGAAGTCAAAGTAAAGAACAAGAATTAACAATTCATTTAAAAATAGGCTTTAAAGAATAAAGTAGAAGAATTAAGAATGTATTTCAATGTGTATAACACATCGTATAATCATGAGGCAACAAGCATGCACCTCGTACTCTCAAAGATTACATCTGAAATCGCAATTGAAGCAAATATCCAGTTAAACAGATATTAACTATTTATCTCAAGACTTTGTTGTATAAAGAGTCGAAATACTAGCTTGTCTAGCCGGTTTGTCGAATATAAAATACGCTAAGAAAAAAGAAGTTCAGTTCAAAAGCGCAATTTTCGCAGTTAACCGCGGTAACAAACAAACAAACAAACAAGCAAACAAACAAACAAACAAACAGCAGCTCTACAATATTACGGCAACGATTCATAACTATTCATTTAAAAGTTCTTCGAAGAAACGATTAAGTCAAATAGACAACAATAGCTTATCGACAAACGATGTGGTCATCAAACAGTTGTTAAACCGTTGGTCTCTTTACTCCAAAGGTTTAAATATTAGATTAATGCATTTTATATTCGACGAACCGGCTACGAACAGTCTTGAAATAAATATTCAATATCTGTTTAACTGGATATTTGCTTATTTGCAATTTCAGATGTAATGGCTAATGCTTGTTGCCTTATGACTACAGGAGTTATATACATTTAGTCCGGCGAATTCATATACAGGGGAAACTCATAAAGACGGGAAACTCATCGAAGACGGGAAACTCGTCTGGAGGAGAAACTCGTCTTAAATTCGCATTCAGACGGATCAGTGAATCAGACGAGTTTGAGAATATCAGCATAGTCACAATTATTATCGCAATGATTACGCATTACCCGAACCATGCATCACCACACGTATAAATTTTCCAGATCCCAATTCACATTCAGACGGGTTTTTACGGCTATCAACTTTCCAGTCTCAGTAACATGAGTATTCGGCTTTTCTTAATTCTTGTACCGTTTACTTGGAATCTACTTCATTAAAAATACCAAACCGAATCGCACCGTAACCATTAGCTTCACTTGGGCCGCATATAACAACTAACTTATGCAAACAATAGTGCTTTAAGGCACTTCATACCTGTATGTGATATTTTAGCGAGAACACAAATGGCTACTATTACTGAGGTTACAAGCTACGCATAAGATACAATTGCGTGCGTGTTTTAGACAAGAAAAGAAATCATGAACATTAAAAAGAACTCCTTTAAATTGTTATTTCATTTGAGATCCTACCCATGAGGTATTCAGTCATATAAAAAAGTACAGCCTTTCATCGCAAGATCGTGCGGTCTACTGGCAAAGGCAGTGCTCTCCGAGTGTAAGGGCGAAGGTTCGAGCCGCAGATGGGAATGTTTTTTTCTTCTATTTCATCAAAGATCCTTCCATAAAGGATTAAGTAAAATAAAAAACTCTAGGCTTACACCACAAGAACTGGTGGTGTAGTGGTGAAGACGATGATGTGCCAATTATACAGTCGATGGTTCAAGCCCGGGATAAACCGAAAAAGAACAAGGTAATAAAGTGAGAATTTGTGAGTGTGAGAGGAGTAGAGCGAGAGGGCGAATATGCCCTCGCCTTGGGCGAGGAGTAGACTGAGGGGGGTTCTCTTTCCCCCGGCTTTCCTGACTTTCAAAGCAAGCTTTCTTCAAACATTTAATTGTGTTAGGGGATAGTTGGGGGTATGTGGGGATAGGTAAAAGTAAGGATAGATAGGAGTAAATAGGAGGATAAATAGGGGTAAAGAGGTTTAAATGAGTACAAAAAGACTTAAACATTTTATATACTGTTTTCTCACCTATGCCCTCCCTCCTGCCCCCGGGAGCCGTGGCCCTCCTGCCCCCGGGAGCCGTAGCCGCCCAATTACTAAGTCTTTTTGTACTCATGTACCCCTCATTCACCCTATCTATCCCCTGGTTTCCCTAAATTTCCCTAAAGATTAACTTTGGTTTGCAAAGATTAACCGAGTACAAACCTCCCCAGAGCAACATACTTACCGTTTTTCGTTTTTTTTTCTTTTTCGCGCCATGAGCAACGTCCCACACTGTTCTTGATACCTCTATCTTGTACTTGATAGTCCACGACTTTACCACAAGGCTAACTGGTGATTGTTGGAAGCCTACACCAACTTATTCACCATGACCTTACAATGTTTTATTAATAACGAAAATTTTCATCTAAAACGAGATTCGAACCTTCGACTGTCGACACATGAGACTAACATCTTGACCACTAAACTACAAGATCTTGAGCTGAATGGCGATGGGTATTTAGTTTACTTTATCTTTTTTACGAACTTCATAATGAAAAACGATTATGGTAGGCTTCGAACCATTGATTTACCACTTGGGAGTCCATTGTGTTAGCCACTAGACTACAAGATCTTCTGCTGAACGACTATGGTTATTTCATTTACTTTATCCTTTTTACGAAGTTCATAATGAAAAATGGTTATGGCAGGATTCGAAACATCGATTTACCACTTTGGAGATCATTGTCCTCGCCACTAGACTACAAGATCGTGTGCTGAAAGGCTATGGTTATTTAATTTACTTTATCCTTTTTACGAAGTTCATAATGAAAAACGGTTATGATAGGATTCGAACCATCGATTTACCACTTGGGAGCCCATTGTTTTATCCACTAGGCTACAAGATCTTGGGCCGAATGGCTATGGTTATTTAATTTTCTTTATCCTTTTCAGTAGTTCATAATGAAAATCGATTATGGTCGGATTCGAACCGCCGATGTACCACTTGGGAATCCATTGTGTTAGCTACTAAACTACAAGATCTTCTCCGGAAAGATTATGGTTATTTAATTTTCTTTATCCTTTTCACGAAGTTCATAATGAAAAACGGTTATGGTAGGATTCGAACCATCGACTTACCACTTGGGAATCCATTGTGTTAGCCACTGGACTACAAGATCTTCTGCCGAAAGACTATGGTTATTTATTTTATTTTATCCTTTTCACAAAGTTCATAATGAAATACGGTTATGGTGGGATTCGAACGACCGATTTACCACTTGGGAGACCATTGTCTTCACCACTAAGTTACGAGATCTGGTGGTGAACGGCTATGGTTCTTTGATTTACTTTATCCTTTTCTCGAAAGACATAATGAAAAAAGGACATGCTTGGACTCGAACCCTCAGTTTGAAACATGAAAGAACATTGCCTTCACTGCTAGAAAAGCAGAACTTCTGGCGAATTACTATAATACATTCTTTTATTCCAGTCAACCTTTTTTCAAAGGATTTTACATAAAATTATATAAGTTTACTTTGATGATGATGATTAATTTTCTTGTCTAAAACGCACAAAATTGAATCTTATTTGTAGTTTTTCCCTAATAATAACAATATTTCTGTTGACGCGAAAATATTACAGGTATGGGATCCATCGAGCAAAGGAGGGACATTAATGACCTCGCCATAAGCTAGTTATATGCGGCTCAGGTGAAGCTATTAAACTTTATTTATTTATTTACACACGGTATTCTCAATCAGGATTTTCATGCTGACAAATGACAAGATTATGAATTACAAAATAAGACTACAAAAATATTTACAATGATAAATCAAACTAATAATTAATATACCTGCTTTTCATGAGAGCCGTGTAAGGAATATATACAAGAAATATAATATAATACAAATGTGAATGTAGATTAAAATAATTTGGAACAGCCCGCTTTAAAATTTGATAGGTTATTTGCTAGCCGTAGCCCAATCGGTAGGCTGTTCCATAGCATCGCACCACTATAACTAAAACTATTCTTCAGATAGTTTGTGCGAGGCTTAGGAACAGCCAGCTTACTATTTGTGTTTCTCAACGAATAAGGATTGACACTGTCACGGTTTACAAACATGGAACCCATGTATTGTGGAGCAAGTCCATTGAGTGATTTATAAACCATGACAGCCTTTTGAAATTGGCGTTGGGAAGATAACTTTTTCCAGCCAAGTCTATCGAGTAAGATGTCGGCATTAGTGTCATAGCTTGAAAAGGTCAAAACTCTCGCTGCGCGATTTTGTAGTTTTTGAAGTTTATCTGCCAAGGTTTTATTGCAATTGTCCCAAACTGTACAGCAATAATTGAAATATGGCTGGACAAGGGAATTAAAAATTAAATACAATGTTGCAACTGGGACAAATGAACGAACGAGTTTTAAAGCGCCAATACCAGAAGCAATTTTTTTTGTTAATTCCTTGATCTGTATATTCCAAGATAGATTTTCATCAAGGTGAACTCCTAGAGATTTTGTATGTGAAACCTTGTCTATAGGAATTCCGTCTATTTTAAAACATGGGTCTGATTGGAAAGTAGCTATTCTTTGTCGTGAGCCAATTAGCATAAATTCAGTTTTGGATTGATTCAATGTAAGCCTATTGGCGATAAGCCATTTATTAACATTTTCAAGATCTTGATTAAAGTAATAATCTATATCTTCAATTTTATTGCTTGCAAATGTTAAATTGGTGTCGTCTGCATACATTCGTGCTTGGGAGTGCTCAAGACAATTTGGCAAGTCATTTATATACAATAAAAATAGCAATGGTCCCAAAATAGTTCCCTGTGGAATACCACAAAGTAACGTACGGTTGGTAGAAAGATGGCCATTGACATAACATTTTTGACTGCGGTTACTTAAATAAGACCTAAACCAGTTAGCCACAGCACCCCCAAGACCATATGCTGACAGTTTTGACAACAAAATTCCATGGTCAACTGTATCAAAGGCTTTCTTAAGATCTAGGAAAACGACAGCATTGACCAGTCCTTGGTCAATATTGTAGGCCCAGCTATTAGTAGATTCTAGAAGTGCAGTAACAGTTGAATGCAAACGTCGAAATCCAGACTGGCTATTACATAGTAAATTGTTCTCAGTAAGAAAACCGTAAATTTGATCATAAATAATTCGTTCGAAAACTTTCGCCACAACCGGTATTATCGAAATTGGGCGATAATTATTTAAGTCTCTACGCTCGCCCTGTTTGAATAATGGAATGACTTTTGAGCATTTCCATTCTTCAGGAAAGATACCGGTAATGATAGAGCAGTTAAAAATTACGGCAAGGGATTCCGAAAGCAAGTCAGGACAATGACGAAGAAGCTTGGCAGATATTTTGTCTAGCCCAATTGCTTTGGACTTACAAAGTTTGTTAAGAAGCGAATAAACTGATGATGGGGTTATTGACTTAAACTCTATATTATTGTTACTATTGTGGCAAGTAAGATATTCTAAATACGAGCGATTGTTTTCTTCGTCAGGTATTTTTTCCTTAAGCTTAGGTCCAATAGTAGCAAAATGAGTATTAAACGTCTCAGATAGGTCCGAGGGGTCAGTAATAGAAACCCCGTTTATTTTGATTTCATTTACTCGTGAACTCATCTGTTTTCTTGAGGTCAATTCATTGATGATACCCCAAGTTTTTTTAACATTATTCTCGTTTTCATGAAAAGCGTTCATATAATAGGTTTTCTTAACAAGTTTAATTTCATTGTTTACAGAATTTCGAGCTTTCTTAAAAACAGTCCAATCACAAATATCTTTGGATCGAATAGCTTTTATTTTCAAAACATCTCTTTCATGCATTTGCCTTTTTAATTCAGGCGTGATCCACGGCGCCTTAGAAGATCTTACTCGCCTAGTTCGTAAAGGGGCATGCTTTTCCACTACGTTGTTAAAGGTCGTTTTCCATATACGCCACATATCATTCGGATTATTATAAATCCTTATCACGTCCCAATTCTGTAAAGAAATATCTCGTCGAAAATATTCAGAGTTGAAATTTTTAAGTTTTCTATAACTTATTGTAGAATGGCCTTTGTTGCGTGGACTGATAGAAAGCTTACGGAATGCGTAAATTAAGCTATGATCACTGATACCGACATGAGAAACACCAGAGGAAACAATATTATCTGGTGTATTGGTAAAAATATGATCGATCATAGTTGATGAAGTTTCGGTAATTCGAGTTGGTTCATTTATTAATTGATGTAAACCATAGAGTTCAGTGATGCCAATTAAAGATCTCGAATTGCAATCTAAAGTAGGCGATCCAAGGTCACAATTTAGGTCGCCCAATAGGTAATACTCGACATTTTCTGCGTCAAGCATATCAATAAACGTTTCGAAATGATTAAATTTATCAGTATTCGAATTAGGTGGTCTATACCATGTTGTAACGAGAAAGGGCTTAGAATTTGGTTTTTGAATTTGAATACATAAATTTTCCAAGTCATCGATAAACAGGTCCTTGCGAAGTATAAAATTTACGCAGGAGCGCACATAAAAGCAAACACCTCCATACGTTTTTCCATCGGCACTACTACATGCTCTGTCCCGACGTATAATTTCATATCCAGGTATGTAAACATCGTTATCGCTTATTGTAGAATTAAGCCATGTCTCGTTAATTGCTAGAACATCGATTGGGCTAGTAGCAAGCAAAACTCGCAGCTCATCAATGTGATTTACTATGCTTCTCACATTAAGGGCTGCTAACTTAAACCCGCGTGAGGTAGGAATAACGGATTTGGGTGCGACTTTTTTGTATTTTTATCATTACAAGTCAAGGTTGTAAGCGTAGGTTCAAACACTGCGTGGCGACGGTGCCTTTCGCACATATTCTACTCATAAGGGACCATTCATTATTTATGACCGGGGGCAGCTGACAAAATTCCGGCAATTAATTAGCCTCTCCCGTCATCACACACATACTGTACACTGATGTCTTGCCGTCCAGTTTCAGCGTGATTACAGTATATTTTCAAGCAATTCATAAAAACTTCTCACTTGCTGTTCATTAACCATCAGGAAGTGAGAAAATAAACAAATTCTAATTTGATTGGTCAATGAAATATTCAAAAATAATTTTTTACTTGTGATTGGTCATTGAAAATACCATTACAGCAGGAAGTTAGTAACCAGTTTTTACATGGAGTTTTCTAAATTAAATATTTTACTCTGTCAAACAACTAATAAATTTGAGCAAATTAATTGTTAGATATTTTTCGGAATGTTGCTTAGTTAGCTATCGGCAGAAAATATGCGCAAAACGGACTATACGTTTGCTTTACGTCATGAAATTTGCCAACACCCAACCCCCAACTATATATATCCTTCGCAGAGACTATTTAAAAAGTTTGGTCTTTGCAGTTGAGATTTGACATACAGCTATATGAGAACGGTGTTACTGTTTTGAGGACGTAATTATAACGCAAAGTATATTAGACAAATAGGTACGCTTCGCGTACACGTGGATAGCCTGTAAATCTGAAAGCCATTGTGTAAATCTGAAAGCCATACACTCTCAGGTGTGTATATAAAATGAATATTGTGATGATGCTACTCTGAATCCCAACCGGGTAAGCTGAATATTAGCTTGACCACGGTGGGAATCGAACCCACAACCTTTGGCTTGGTCCAATGCTCTCCTAACTGAGCTGCTAGGTTCAAGACATATCGTCTGACCTAGTGTTTTGACCTAGTAGCTCAGTCGGGTTCGATTCTCAGCATGGTCAAGCTAATTTTTCAGCTAACCTGGCTGGTGTAGCATCATCACAATATTCAAGTCTGAAAGCCTTTGAAACCAATCGTTGATTTGAGCTTCAGTGGAACAAATCTATTCACAAACTTGAGGGCATCAGTTAACAATAAATAACTAATTTATCTAAACTTTGACTGAAAATACCATACAAACTGTTTTTAAAATTGGGTTTAGAATTTACTGATTCCAAATATTAACCGATCTAACTTTTTTGTAAAAATTGCATCAATGACATAGCTACACACGTACTGTTTACTAGCATCTACAATATATCAAATATTAAATCATTACCCTGATAAAAATTAGCATGTAATGTACAGGCCGAATCATTTATAGTCCCTTCATGTCAATTAACAGCCTTTGTAACAATCGCACATACACATTAGGGCCTTTTATACGAGGCAATAAGTCGCGATTTATTTTGCCTCGTATAAATTAATGGCCCTAATATGACACAATTGACAACATCATTTGAACATACTACAATACAATGCACTATTCTTCTGACTTCTACAGGGTGTATAAAAAAAAAGGAGACCTTTAGAAATCAAGCTATTGTTAAAATTTGAATGCCTTTTCAATTGCATTTGGACATATGCTGAACCGTAGTGCGTGAAATATTGATGGCGTGCATGCATACATATTAGAAAAAGGAGACCTTTAGAAAATGAATTGACGTTTGTACACAAGATTGTCTGCTCCTGGGAATTTGAAAATAACTTTAATAGCATAAGGAAAAATAACGACCCAAAAATATTCAAATGACAAGCACACTACCAGTACAAAAATGGTTCAACTGACTTCGGAGCAAAGAGTTTTTGTAGTCTTAACTTATACGCATGCAGAATCGCAATTACGAGGGCAGCCTGCCGTCATCAGAAAAGCAGTTGCGATATGTACAAGCGTACGGTAGTTTGTGTTGAGAGAAATGGAGGCCACGTTGAAGGACATGGTCCATGACATTCAGTTCTTTTGATGTTCAATTTATCAGTAATTTTCAATCCGGATCAAAATGTCAAATGAATCTGTGTCAGATCAAGTTGTAATTCATTCCTGACTCATGTAAACATTTGAACAGCCAGGGTTTGTAAAATGGAATGCTGAGCCATTCCGGATTCAAAGTCAATTTTAACTCATGTGAATACTCGCACGCAGTGTTGAAAATTAATGAACAAATATTTATTCATGTTTTGAAGGAACAGCTAAAACAATCTACCATGCATACTGCTATCGCTTTTGTGCTTAGTCATTTGTGCTTAGTCATTTGAATATTTTTGGGTCGTTATTTTTCCTTATGCTATCAAAGTTATTTTCAAATCCCAGGAGCAGACAATCTTGTGTACAAACGTCAATTCATTTTCTAAAGGTCTCCTTTTTCTAATGTATGCATGCACGCCATCAATACTTCACGCACTATGGTTCAGCATTATTTTTGCAAATGGAATTGAAAAGGCATTCAAATTCTAACAATAGCTTGATTTCTAAAGGTCTCCTTTTTTTTGATCACCCTGTATTTAATAGACCTTTCTTATAATGACGTCAAACGGGGAAAGTCTGATGTTACACGAAGTTTGATTGGGTCCACAAAACTATCAAGCCAATCAAACTTCGTGTGACATCAGACTTTCCGAGTTTGATGTCATTATAAGAAAGGTCTATTGATGTGCCAAAGAGCATTAGAATACACTGAAGTAAAACTCAAAGTAGCTGCTTACCTAGTTACCCTCGCTTTACAATTTGACAAACGTAGTTCTGTCCTTCGAGTCTTATTGATTATTCATCTAGGCAAAACTACTTTCCGGAAGTAGTGTCGAACATACCGTTCGTCATCTTTCGTATATCCGACGATTGCCGAAGTTGGCATGCCACACCTGTGCAACAGTTATAACGATAATATAGTGATGCGCCGCGCATACGCAATGCGCAGGCTATCCACAAAAACTAGAACAAATAAAAGAATGCTTTTCTAATCCACTGATGGATTTCTGCGATAAAAGAATGCTTTTCTAATCCACTGATGGATTACGACAAAACACATTGGGATGTGTGAAAACAAGCCAAAAGTATGTCATATACTGTTAAAATATTTAATCAAACAGACATCATCTATCTTTGTTATTTTGGACTTGGCTTGGGTATTATTGATCCCTGGCCTGTCTTTGTTGAAGACCTGCAGATGGACTCCTGCTGGTTTAAATGCGAAAGTAAAATTTTCCTCATAAACAATTAAAGATCGGTTAATTTTCGAAACTTTGCCTCGACCTTTTTAATCTATAAGCAACAAAGTTCACTGCTCCGGTTAACAATTATCTAGCTCAACCTGTTTGAAACTTTTTCTACCCTTTTCACATGTCATGTGGTTTGAAATTTAATAACCTGATTGTAAACATAAAAAATGTTTTCTTTGAAATACATAGGTTAATTTACATTTTGTTGAAAAGGTCTGTGCTTAGCAACTTGAAGAATCATTGGGAGTCTTTCTGCGTGTATTATCTTTGGTGCTATCGTAGTTATATGTGAGTATGTATTGCACGGCTTAACTAAAACTGGTTTTACTTTTGGGCTTTAAATAAGCGTGGAGAATTTTGTAGCTTCGGAATTTTTTCTCAGCTTCAAAGCGATGAAATTAATCAAAGTATTGCTCGGTGGACTACACTCATTGAGTGTAGTCCACCGAGCAGCTGAAAGCAGCTAAAGCAGCTAGAGCAACACAACGTAAAACTAAAAGACCAAGTAAAATCTAAATCCCCTTTGTTGATGGCAACTTGAGAAGAGCAGGAATTATCTCTGATGTCTTGTGAAGACCTCACCGGAGAATACTTAAAGAAAACAGCTAAAGATAAATTAAAATGGACAGGAAACTTCGAAGCTTTACAGTCATTATTTATTAATCTTAAATTACCAGACCTGAACGGTCAATGGACAACTCCTAGAGGTGGCTGTAAGGAACTTAAACACCCTGAAATTATATTGCGATGGTATTCGGATTCGCAAAGCTTAATACTTGAAGGAGAAGAAACAAACAGGATTAAAGATAAGCTACTCCCACTTGCTCAGCAAGACCCGAAGCCATTCAATCAAGACGAATTGTGCAATGAGTCAGAACTATCAAGCAATAGCTATATGAGCGATATCGATGAGGCTGGAGAGATCAATAACTCGCATTCAGTGGCGTAGCCAGAACAATAATTGGGGGGGCCAATATTCATATATTCGTGATACGCAGGTTTAATTTCTTTTCAAATCAATTGTCTTTACAGTCTGTTAACATGAATATATGAATATGGGCCCCCCCAATTATCGATGCTGGCTACGCCACTGCTCGCATTTCCTTGAAGAAACGGTAAAAATTCTCGAGAGTAAGATAGCAAAAATATATGATGAATTTATAACCAACAAAGAGCAAACTAATAGACAAATCACAGACTTGAATGTTCAAATTTTTTCTCTACACCAGCAACAGCCTGAAAGACGACAAGACAATGCAAGCTCTCTGGAGTTTATTCATCACGAGAACTCAGTTAATATAGTACAAGCTTTCTTCCATTCATCAGGAACAGACCCAGAAAGCCAGACCGCTTGGATTAGTTCAGTTAAATATGTTCGGAGGTACGGACAACGTTTAAAACATATAATAGAGATTTGATCAAGAGGACAAGGAGAGCCAGTTGTTTTCATTTTACGAATTATGTTTGTTGTTTGTTGATAATTTGGGGGTTGAAGGTCAAATTCAATGAGGGGATTAGGTAATTTTGGAATCCAATTTGGAATGTTAAATATTTTGTTTGGGTTTATCTTTGTCAAAACTGTCTTAAAATATCTTAAACAATCGTCCATATTAAAGGTAGGAAGAGTAGATTGGTTGCATTCGATAAATTTCTTCACATATCCCCAGAAATTGCGTCCAATATATTTGTCGTGGTTAAGCGATTCGTCTATATTATTAGTTGTGTCGGATTTTAGCATATTACGCACGAGACGAGATACATATCTGATTTCAGCTAGATCAGAGTTTGATGATTTTAGATATTTCAATGTTTTCTTTAATTCCTTTATGCTGTGACTTTTATATTTCTTAACGAGCAAATCATTAGGTAGAGATTCCGTAAAACCAAAGTTTCCAGCAAAGTAGCTGTAGATGGTGTTATTTAATAGCTTAATTGATGTATTCAAATCGGTACTTCTGATTGGTGAAATAATAATAATAATAATAATAATAATAATGAAAACTTTTATTAAATTTTTTAAAAAATACAATTGCAAATCTCGCTTAAAAGGTAACTTACAATTGGCTACTTGAGGTTACATATTTTACAAAGGGCTAAACTAGATTTCACATTACACAATATATTTTACAATTCAGATTTTCATCAAATCAGGACTAGACCATTCTTTGTTTCTAACACAGAAAATATAATAAGTTGATCGTATGGCTACATTTATTATCTTTCGAATTAAGTATTTAATATGTTGTTTATTTACATTTATATCTTCGAGCATGTCTATGAAAGAGGACGATTCTTTGTCAAAAACACCAAGAGCACTGATTGATAGATTAAAAATAATAATATTAATAATAATAATAATAATAATAATAATAATAATAATAATAATAATAATAATAATAATAATAATAATAATAATAATAATAATAATAATAATAAAATAATAATAATAATAATATAATAATAAAATAATAATAATAATAATAATAATAATAATAATAATAATAATAATAATAATAAAATAATAATAATAATAATAATAATAATAATAATAATAATAATAATAATAATAAATATAATAATAATAATAATAATAATAATAATAATAATAATAATAATAATAATAATAATAATGAAAACTTTTATTCAATTTTTTAAGAAATACAATTGCAAATCTCGCTTAAAAGGTAACTTACAATTGGCTACTTGAGGTTACATATTTTACAAAGGGCTAAACTAGATTTCACATTACACAATATATTTTACAATTCAGATTTTCATCAAATCAGGACTAGACCATTCTTTGTTTCTAACACAGAAAATATAATAAGTTGATCGTATGGCTACATTTATAATCTTTCGAATTAAGTATTTAATATGTTGTTTATTTACATTTATATCTTCGAGCATGTCTATGAAAGAGGACGATTCTTTGTCAAAAACACCAAGAGCACTGATTGATAGATTAATAAATTTAACAGATTTGAAGTGCTTCTCTTGCTCTTTAATAAGTTCTTTATATTTTGCGTGTTTGCGACTTATGTTATTTCTGAGGTTA